>NC_041372.1:7429570-7584570 GCF_900634415.1 Cottoperca gobio | reverse complement strand
AAAGTATTTTCCTGTTGCCTTTGAATGCTACAGTAAGAATGTTGTGTACTCGTGCTCTCAGATTGGAAATGTGACCTTGCGTTAACATTTGAGCAGGAAACTAATTAAATCTAAAAACTTTAACCTTTGACATACTAGTGTGCAAAAGCAGCGTGAACTCACTCTTGCATGACCTGAGCTGCCTCAGCCCAGGACCTGAGAGCCTCCCGCACGTCTCTGTGTCTGTAATGGAAACCAGCCAGATACATGTAGGGGTAGATGTGTTCGTTGTTGTAGTGCTTCTGAGCAGAACAGACAGCCTGAGAGAGAAAAGAAAGAAAAAAAAGAAGAGAGAGAGAAAAAAAAAGAAGAGAGAGAGAGAGAAAAAAAAGGAGAGAGAGAGAGAGAGAGAGAGAGAGGAAGAGAGAGAGAAAAAAAAGAAGAGAGAGAGAGAGAAAAAAAAGAAGAGAGAGAGAGAGAGAGAGAGAGAGAGAGAGAGAGAGAGAGAGAGAGAGAGAGAGAGAGAGAGAGAGAGAGAGAGAGAGAGAGAGAGAGAGAGAGAGAGAGCACAGAAACACAGGAAGAACGACTTCCGATTAAACATCCTGATGTGTGAAGAAATACAAGAAGCAAAACAACCAATACAGTAGTTCAAAGGTCAGATTTAGTTACTGAGAAGTGGAGCTGACTCCATCTGGTTGGTTTTAATAAGTGCATGTCTGATACTGTGTTTAATTTGACTGCTCAATAAAACTGTTATATGTTGAAAATAAAATACAAAGATTTGAAAATGTGTTTCTCATATTGATATATTCAAAATGAAAAGTTCTAACATTTTTGGAAATACTGGAGAACACTTACCTTAAGGTGGATTTGCAGGGGGCTCTCCTTGTCGGGGATTGGATCCTGATCTTCAAGGTCGGCCAGAGTGCCCATGGCCATAGGATACCTGGTACACAGTACAGGAGAGGAGGAGGTTGTGGAATTGTCAACTCTACGCAGTGGACGTGCAGTGTACAGAAACTGTGAGACATTTCATCTCTAACTAACTTCATCAACACATAGTCTCACCTGTCCAAGTCACCTCGATCATACAGCAACCATAGGAGTTTCTGTTGAATTGGGGAGAAAAGGAAAAATAAAGAGATCAAAAATCTACTCTACTTACCTCTAACGGGTTTTAATTTGAAACAGGCTTTACAGGCCTTTAATCCTAAATGCCCTGAATATTTTTGCATAATGTAACTTGCTAATAATGTTATTAATGCAAATTCAACACTTCCTCCATTTACCTATTAGAGACATTCAGTATAATGTTCATTTCCATACCATTAATTCAACATGTCATATTAACCACTCTGATGAGAACAGGCCCTTGTACTTTGCTTCTTTTTCTTTCTTTCTACCGTGTTAAGATAATGAATCACTGCCAGCATATTTTTCACAATCAACAGCCTCAATTGGCTCAATGTTGGAAGGCTTTTAATGTGAAACAATCGCAGGAAGTGTTGAGTTTCATTTGCTGGTATTTTAACAGCCATCTAAAGAACTAAAGTAATTATTGATTGAAAACAATGTTTGTTAAGAGAAAGTGAGACAAAGCAAGTGGAGAGTATGACATGACAAAAAAAGCTCTGAAAAAGATATACAACTCAAATGTGTAAAATTCAGTGCGAGTATTTATGAGGGGAAATGTGTTCTAAGCCCCAAACTGCATAACAGAAGAGAAAGGTAAGGGGAATTTCCAGTCTATCTACACCGACTGTCTCTCTGATATTTAGGTCACCGCTTCCTCCTGTGGTGTGTTCCGGAACATTAAAAAAGAAGATATGCACCAATCCAATGCATACTGCAAGTCATAGTGCTTGCCTGTTGTAGCTGCAGGAGCTCAGAGCTGTCAGTATGCAGGTCCAGTGAGGGGTTGATGGCACAAACCATGAAGGCCACCTCCATGTTTCTGTCACATTTCATGTAGGAGCCCTTCAGATACAGCCAGCTCTGAGGGAGACACAAACAGGGCAAATTCACAGAGAGTAAATGTGAAATACGAGACATTATTACTCTTCTTTTTAAAGTTTCCCTTCATAATCTAAACCTATATTTATTTAGAAAGGTTGGAAAAAGAAGCACAAAATAAAACACAAATGGGACATTTACTCATCTTTCACTTTGTTGAGAAACAAAAAGCATTCCACTTTAGATCTGGTCTGTTTCATGTTCACACTGACTTATTATATTACCAAGAGGTTCAAACATGAGTTATATGGACTGACTCATTCATTAAGACAGTTTTGGTGACATAGTACTGAATCATCAGTTCTAAATGTACCCACTAGGGGAAGTTACATTCCTGTTACCGACAGCAGGCCATGCTGTACATCACTGAACCCGATGTATAAAGTGAAATAAATGATGCACTGTTTGGGGGAATCTTTCAGTGCAATGTGAGAGCGTTTCATCAGTATTTCAGTTAAGTGAAGGTAGGCCTTACCTTCTCACTGACTCCTGTTGTGACCGTTTGTCCTCGCCGGTCCTCGTTACCCTTTCCGTGCCAGGTCACCTCCGCCGTCTCTTCACCTTGTTTGCTAAAAATCACCCAGGCGTGGTCCTCAGACAGTGCTAGGTGGACGTCCTTCAGACCTAGAACTTGGCAGGCTGCCACTACTGCGAATGCCACACCGGAGCTGTCCAGTTTGGTACCTGGTTCAGATTTAACAAAGAGAAATTTACATCAATTTGACATCACTAATTCTTATCAAAGTGTATACTTGCCATATTAAATCTTCATAAAAACTAATTTCCTTGTAATACTTGTAATGTCATACCAGTGATGAGACTGAAGAGGGACTGGATGTGGGCCCGGTCCTTGAAGTAAGAGCGACTTAGACTGTTCCAGATCACATCAGACACTTTCTTCACCAGCTCCCTGCTGGACCCTGCACCTGTCCTCCGGTACTGGGACAGGTCCACTGCGCCGCGGATCTGGGCCGTGAAGCGCTCGTACAGTGCAGAAATCATGCCCAGCTCCACTGTGGGGAAGCAGGAGTTGGGACAGTCCACCTCCAGAGGTTCAAACCGGACCCCCGGAACGTTTATGGGGACGACACGGTTCACAGCTAGGAAATGCTCAACAAAACCCAGGACCAGGGAGAGGAGGGCTAGGTCTGGCTCAGGCTTGCGGAGCTCAACATCAAACAGCTGAACCACACCGTCGATCCCCCGCAGGGGAAAGTGCTTCTTCTGGGCAGAGTGCAAACCCATGATGTCCAATGTCAGTCAACTCAGATGCTCTCCTCACCTGCAGTACTGAATGTTACACAGCAGTCAGTTCAACTCCAGCTCAGCATTGGCCACTGTAGTTTTTAGCAAACACTAATCAAACAGGAGGAAATAGTGCATTTGTTGGGGGCTATTTTCAGCGGTGGATTAAACCACATCTAGTTAGTTAAGGATGGTGTATGTGGGATTGAGGCAAAATAGACTACAGTGTGTGTTCATGGTAATGAAGGAACAAGTCACCCAGTGCAACAGTGTGCCTCATTGATATGTTTTCAATAGATTTTGGACAACAATGGAGGTCTATGACATAGAGGAATAAGATATATCAGGCTATGGGTATACACACAATACTTCTGTATAGGATACATTTATTGTTGGTTTGGGTTAGAACATGAGATTTGTTGAACAGTAAATATAGCATATTGCCAGATTTATCCTTTTAATTTGTGCTTTCCTCCTTATTCCCCATTACAAAACATTAACATGTCATTCAAGGTATTGTGCTTTATCCAAGAACAATTTAAAAAGGCAACCTGGCTGTAAAAACGAATTATTTTATTTTACATAGAAAACTTGATTTCTAAATGCTTATAAATACTAGTATTATACATACTATGTTTTTTTTCCTTTGTTTTTCTTTCTTTAATTGTGTCACTTCGTGTCGTAAGGAAGGCAACATTTATTGTCATAGATTCGCTCGAGCTAGTATGGAGATTTATCGGCTTTAATAAACATACTGTTAATAATCTTAGCAATAATAATATTCCCCATGTTATTTTAAATGACGCACGCTAAACAAATTGAACATAAACCTAGACACCGACCCACAGATGAGCAGCTTTTGTTGCATAATGCTGGTTACATCAATGCCGCTAACATGAGATATGGCGCTTTGGTGGGCGGGGCACTCCTACTGCTACAGATGTAGCTACATTTAATTCAAAGCTGCAAATAGAAGCTCTTCAACTTCGCGATTCCTATTAATACGTCGAAATGTCTACGCAACATCATAAATGTTTGTAGTATTTCACTACAAACCGAAATACTCTGTTAACGTTGGATAAATTAATTTGCAAGCCGGGTTTGCTGACGTAGGCTAACTAGCTAACTTTACTAAGTTAAGTTAACGTTAGCTACCCATTTACGCTGGCTACCGGTGTTAGTTTGCTAATTGTATATTACGTTTTTGTAAGATAAAGTACAGAAATATCCCGAACTAGTAAGTGAGCCACACACTGTGTTGGGAGCAGCTGGCTGAATGACGGCTGTTGCCAGAAGCAGCTAACAAGCTAACGAGCCGCTAGTTAGCTAAACACACCACTTTTGGAGAACGCTTATCCACAGAGCACTCTCGCGAAATATATCGCCACAATATGCCGCAACACTGACTGACTCTAAACTCTTCTCAATGCAAAATTGGACCATGTGTAAGAGATAACATACCCGATTTCTCACAACCTCAGCCACATGTTTTTGTTTGTGTACCCCTTCTTTTGCCGCGCAGTTCAGTCTGCCCGAAAGTCACTTGCAGTGTGTTACCAGTCTCTACGTTTGCGTAACGGAGTAGATCTCATAACGATATGTCGGTCGCTGTCAAGCGCAGTTCAACGCCGATGGACCCATCCCCATGGTTTTAGATCGTAAGCACTGCGCACACAGTTCCCTATCATGTATGCTGGGAAATGTAGTTCAAAGTTTGTTATTCGTTGACTCCACCAGTAGAGGCCAGCATGATGCCGTTATGTGATATATTGCTATCAAATGGAACAAAGGTAACCATTACATAATGGAAAACAAGCAATAGTAAAACCCAGTTTATACGTGTATACAATTGTACTGAAGCCGTGAACTCACTGCATTTTCATCATTATTCAAAAATAATGTTATCAATGTGGCTGTGGCTGTGGTTGGCTTTGTTACAAATAGCTCAAACACACACACACACACACACACACACCAGTGTATGCATTCAACTCATAATTATCCATATTCATCCTATAAGTATTTAGCATAAATATTTTGGTAACATTGACATTGAAATGTGTATATTGTTGCTTCCCAACGTTATAACAGCTAATGGCCGAAATACCAAATTACTTTTGTTCAGAGCAGGTATAACATGGTGTCAGTGTTCAGGAATATTCCTCTTGCTGCGTTCACTTGCAGTGGAATATTCCAAAACGCGTATGAATTTCACAACAAAACGACAAATTCTGTCTAGAATAGTTGCATTTCACTGATACAAGAGTTGCTGGAATATATTTTTAAAAGGCAGGCAGGATCAAGGAGTGGTGTTTAATAAAATAATTTTGAAGTTATTGTACTTAAACGCAGATACAATTCCTATGTATCTGGTTGGAGTTGCGATATAGGAGCATAGGAGGAGACATTGAACGTATCTCAACCCCGACATGTTTTTTTCCCCTCCTCCATAGTCCTCCTTGTTTCCCTCCATCTCTGCTGATCTGTCAGTGCTCGGACGTTGCGTTAAGGTGCAGACCCGAGTCCCGCTCTTGGGGAAATTTGAGGAAAGTCAGACTACATATACGTCTTCAAAGGACAGTATACGACTATTTGTATTGAGACGACAGACATTTTACCGCCTTTGTGCAGTTGCTTTGAAACTACAGTAAAATGGATCCAATGACTCAGTCCACCCAGATATCATCGTCGCAAGGGATTGCCGATGGACAAAATGCGGCTCCCAAAGAATCAAAGCTATCCGGTAAGAAATAGCTTCACGTTAAGTTAGCTAGACTAGTGTCAATTTTAATTTAGTGTTTACCATTAATTACTATTAAACCATATGTGTTTCGTTATTACGTATAGACATTATTGATTTCCTAGGTTTAACGCTACGTCAATACAACAACGCAATAATTCAACTTGGAACTGTAGCCATTGTGTTGTAGAAACCTTTCTCTTTTATTTTGTCTGTTGGCATGTGGGTGGTTGTTTAAGTTTGTTTTAGCTTTAATGCGAAACACCTGTGGTAGTGAACTTATTCAGACCAATCATGCCCTATGTAGCTTTGGCCTGCCCCTGGTACACGCGCTGTTTTTTTAATAGCGATTATAACGCCACGCAAAACGTCTTTTATGAGTCTGTCAGTTGTACGTCGCCTTGCTGATACGTGGTGCTAAGGTCTATAGCCAATGTTGTAGAGCATGAGCCAAGACATTTACCTAAATAGTGTATTCGGCAAGCAAAAGCAGCGAAACGCGGTATTATTGGTCGACACCGCTCCCCACTGAGCAGCGTTATAATCCGAAGGAGACTGCCTGATTAGCAGGGCTAATTTGGAAAAAATAAAAACAAAATAAATGTGGTTAAAGTACGTGTTTCGCAGTGCATTTGCTGTTAGCCGAATTTAAATATATATCCTAATGACTGTTTATATAGTCTTGCGTCATGTTCTACGAGGTAAGTATGTTCATTGATAAGTAAATACACATTACATGACAGTATTTATAATAACGTTTGGGGTGACAAAGCGTTATCGGTGCTAAATGTTGCGATGCTCTGCACTGCAGATGCATTGTTACTGGGCAACTGCCAGTGAAGGGAGGACCTCTTAAAGGCGCATTGCCTTTTTGTGTCTTGATGATAACAGACCCAGAACAAAAAATCATGCCTGCAGAGCTTCAGTACCATCATGCATGTATGTTTAATAACTGTCACCACTTCCAGTTTTTGAATATTTTTAGATTTTCAGGTTTCACAGTTTAGACAAGCCTACTTAAAACAAATAAATAGTATTGTCTCCCAGGGCCTACTTGACAGGTTATTGTGTTTTTAGGGAGTGGCAGCTTCCCAATCGGTGAACGTGTTTGTGTGCTTGTGTTAATCTGATTTGAACTTTGTCACTCAATCAGCCACGAGATGTGAGCCATTTTAAATCCTTCAAAGCCATATTCAAATATTCAACTTCAAATAGCCAAATCAGAAGGATTGTAGACTTTGAAGAATTATAGCACATGGTCATGGGCGTCAACTGGATGTGGCAGGGTGTGGCTCATGATGCCTTACTGAGATTCGATTTAATCTTGAAGTTTATCACTAAGGAGAGGAAATCAAACATAAAATAAAAGATAACTTAAAGGCTACTGGGAAACAAAAGGAGTCATATCATTTCACATCGAAAAGCATTTTGGACCATGACTTTTTTTTTCTCCATGCTTTCCGATTCTGTTATTTACTGTATAATTAATAATTTACGATAACAATGACACAATTATAATCAGCCATGAGCGAGTTTGGACATTTTGGTGCTTAATAATATTTGATGCAGGATAGTTTATTACTAAACCTACATTTTGTAAACAGTCAGATTTGGTTCCAAAACTGGCATAACTTATACAAGCATAGCTTGTTATCAGAGCTAGTATTTAAGATTTAAGATTTGGAGGGATGAAACCCTCTTTTGAATGGTCACACATGCAGAGCACACAGTGGCATTTGTTCTCTGCTTTTAACCCATCCTAGTACCAGGAGTCTAGTACTAGGAGCAGTGGGCAGCTCATAGGACAGCGCCCGAGGCGAATTTCCAAGGCAGGCTCCAGAAAAGATGACTGACTGATGATTAAAATTGATAGTTATCCGACAGCACTGAACAAACTCCGAATGATCATCCTGGTTTTTTTGTAACATTCCATGACAGACAGACATTGTCTTCTGCAAACCTGAGTCATGATAGCTTTGCTGAGTCACCTCAAAATGTGGGCTTCGGGCCCTACTCTGCATCCATGTCATATGGAAAGACAATGTTTGTAGGTGTGTTCTTCCTACTTAGAAATATTTTGAACCTTAATTTGTTGGGTTGGGCAATAGACGTCACTCTTTTCAACTTATATATTTTAAGTGTCATATAGTGGTCTCATGTTCATTTTAAATAAAACTCAAAAAATGAAGTGTTTTTTTTTGTAGTGAAATCTTCTACAACTAATGATTTATTTATTATGGATTAATCTGTCAATGATTTTCTGACTGTTTAGGCAGTCATGTTTGAAAAGGTACACTGTTGCTTTGTCATTCCCCATGATGTAATTGCAGTAATACGTTAGTAAAATGATTGGTAAGGACAGGAACAGTAGTCAAGCTTGGAGAACTATAAATATTCCTTAAATTTACCGATGGCATTATTTACTTATTTATAGTTAATTAGTTCATCTGCAAAGTGAACCAGGCTCATAACCGAGACATGCGGTTCAGCCTGAATCGCTGGTTTGTTCATCATATGTTATAAAGAACTCTCCCTGTTCTCTGATCTGCTCCTGTTTTAATTTGTTAGTTAAAAAATCATTTTGTCTTGATAAATTCAGCACAATGTACATGTCTGCAGCACTAATCCCATCAGTACAACATAAATACATTTTTCATTCACTAATTCAAGTCGTTCTCACGTAGCTTTTTTTTCTTTTATTCCAGTTCAGCTTCTATCAATAAAACTCAACTACTCTTAAACCGCATGTTTCACATTAAAACCTGAAACTTGCTTTTAATTTGAAACCTCTACAAGAATTGTGGATTTGTAATTTGTACTGGTCACACGCGTCTGTGTATCCTGAAATGATGCCTCGTAACCGATACGAAAAGTATTTCGTCAAAAATATCGTGACATGTCCATTTGGTCCAGGCCTTATTGCAGTATTTTCCATAGTAGTCGACACTAGGTTTACCTTTCAGCCAGTGGCTGTCGCTGCTACCAGGTGACCTGGCCCGCCTTTCCAGCTTCTGTCTGTAGCTGAGCCCATTTCACTTGACTTGCACCCTGATGAGTGACACTAGTCACAAAGGAAGTGGCACACTTCAAAATGAGGACCTCATTTCTCAAACTACATTGCATCAGATTTTCAGCCTTGGAATCAATCTACTGTATTGCTGCATTCTGTGTAATCTCAGTCTCAAACAGTGTTTTGTTGCAAAAAGGACTTTAGACTTAATTACACAGATTGTTGCAGCATCAGACACGTAACAGTAATCCTTGGCTCACAGTTCGATGACTGTAGTTGCCTGTTCAACTCTGTGCTCACATTTCCTCATAGGAATGTTCTAAAATGAGCAGACTTAACATATATATTACTGGAGGCCTCAAGCCTCACCTTTCATTTGGATCTATTACCTTTCAGAGAGCGTTCACTAAAGAAAAAGGGGAAATTGTGTTTTGGTATTGTTTATATAACATTTATACCATATTGATGAGTTAACATAACTCCAATTACTGTAGTTGGTATTATCCAAAACCAAGTGATAACAGCACATACCAATTAACACACATCCCCTTCCTTAACCTGCAATCTACCTGGAAATAATGGGTTACATGCAGGGGTATGATTTTAATTTTTGGTGTTCTTTCTCATATAATTCTAATCAATGTTGTTTAATGAACTCATATTTCAGTGAATTGGAAAAGGGCTTGGTCTATTCATCAACATAGGTGTTCACATTAAACCACTTGGAAATGAAGCACACAAGCAAAGCTTCAAGGAACACCGAGTTCTTTCAGCCTCCGTCTCACTCTCTCCACTTGTCTTGCCAAGACGGCCCTCCTCCCTCCACTCCCTGCTGGAGCGGACCGTATCACTGAGGTCACAGAGGCAATCAGATAGCCCTCAGGGGTGGACAGTACAGGATAGCTAGAGCAGCAGGGCAGGAAGGGCATGCACGGCAATAGACCCACCCTGCACCATCACTTCCACTAGGAAATGAGCCCAAGAAGCCTAAGGATACAGTGAAAACCCTCCAACTCACGTCTGCCAATGACTGATTTGGATTCTACACTGTGACTGCATCTAGGTAGTCTAACCTTTGTCCCAGAGACCAAATTTTAACATTTCTTTTTTTCCATTAATTTGGGTTTTTTGCCTTTTTTTTTTAGTGGATAGGACAGCCGCAGGCAGACAGGAAAGGGGGTTGCGGTAAGGACTCAGCCTTAGTGCACGGGACTATATGAATGTATCTGAAAAGAAACATTTCTTTTGACAAACCCACAGGGAATCATCACCAACCCTGCAGTTACCTTTTTAGCGCTACTTCAGCCTCTTCTAGCTCAATGTTTTGATTGTATGGCCCAAAAACTTTACACCAATCAACAGACAGACAAAGTTTGTGACTTGCTGCCGAAGAAAGTGGAGCTACTAGCGGCTAAAGAGCCTGATATTTTTTCCGAGGAGTTGGTAGAAAACAAAGCTTTAAAGGAGAATTAGTATTTTGAATCTTACAGTGCAAGAAAACGCAACACTAATAGGATTCTAGCATCCGGTGTCTTCTGGGATTGTAAAAAGGGAACTGTCAGCTGTTGTGTTTTCAGCTTGTTCACTGCCTCCCACAAAACATAACTTAATACATCTTTAAATAAAGGAAATGTTTAGTTAAGCAGACTGAGCTAACAGCTCTTTTATACTCCTGCTCTGGCTGCATAGTTTGACCTCATTCAGCTTTTGGTTTTCTTTCTCTGCTGTGTTCAAAACACCTTCATATGTGCAGTCCTCTTTAGATCTGTGTATTGTTGTTTCATTTCCACACATCAGTCATCAGCATTTTACAGAAAATGCCTATTTCCATAATTACATACTTAATATATTTTGTTATTGTGACCTACCTCCTACAGTGAAAGGGTTTTGTGATTCTAAAATTCATTCTTCATATCACCTGATGCAATGGTTTTGTTGAACCATGACATTTATGCATGTTTTTAATTTTGATGTGAATTATCTTATTTCATTTCATATATACATGTCTACCAGTATATATTTTTTTGTGGCTAGTATCTTCTTGCAGGCTTCTGTGCAATGTGGAAACACTAGTTTAACTAGGTTAAAAAGTGAAGGTGTGGTGTGTTCAGATGTTAACAGCCATTTGAATCTGAGATAAGGAATGCTGCACAGCAAGGGCACACCAACCCCAACCTACCCAGCCTGTATAAACTCCAATTCAGCTTAACTGAAAGGAGACGCTGCACCTCCCTTGGTAAACCTGAAACTCTCCCACATCTTTGGTCCTTACCCATGACTCAAGGTATTTCTCTCCTGGCATTCCCAACCAGTCTGATGACAAATGAGAATGAGGTGTGAACTTCTAATGACTTTCTGTTTAACTTGAAACCTTGACGATGTAACATCCTCAAAGGGGAAATAAAAATGGTTGCAGTACTTGGCCTTCCCATGAGATGTTGCAACCTGGCTGCAGGGATCAACTCCCGATCAGACACACAAGCTTTAAAGAGGTCCAACCCTGATGTCGGGTGATACGGTCTGGCTCGCAGTCGGCATTCCAGTTCACCCCAAAGGTGTTGAGCGGGGTCGAGGTCAGGGCTCTGTGAAGGCCAGTGAAGTTCTTCCACACCAAACAGGGAAGACAATTTTTTTTTATAGAGCTGGCTTGGTGAACAGGGTCAGTGTCATGTTGGAACAGGAAAGGGCCAAACACAAACTGTTGATTCAAAGTTGGGAGAACACTGTCATTGTATGCCGTATTGTTAAGAATTCCCTTAACTAAAGGGCCCAACCATGAAAACCCCAGACCGAAAGGATAGGATTGATGGACAGGTCCACATACTTTTGCCCATACAGTGTACATGAAATCTTTGTTTCTATTTTTAAGCAACATAAACCCTGGGAGAAGTTCTAAAGGAGAAATGGTGGTCTTTTGGTTGTAGCTAATTTGTGGGCAGCACTCCTCTGTTCTCATAGCAACATTAACGCAAAGTGGGAAGGGCTTTTGTCTGCTTCAGAATTAAACTGTCTTGGTCTTGCCTGTATAGCAAATATAAGTGCATGTGTTAAAGTAATTGTAGGTTTACTGAAGTAAATAATGAGAGCATATGCATGGGGGAACTCTGTTAACATAAGTATTTCCCGGTCTTTATTTGAAGTCGTTTTTTGTATAGTATGTAGAGTTGTTAAAGCTGGATAAGTTAACTCTTGTTTTCTCTTGATTTGACTGCCTTTATTTGAACTTGAATGGTTTTGGTGGATAGGACTTCTTTTTCTTCCTCTTCTAGGATGACCATTCTTCTGTCCTTTTTTTATTTATTTAATTTTTTCAGATTCCTTTCTTTCCTCTTCGCCTGTATCTCTCATTCAGTCTCCTCAAGGCAAGTGTATAGTTCTCTTACGCTGCTCGCCTGCTCTCTCCCTCTGTCCTGTACTTTCTCGCTGGCCTGCTGCTCTACTTCATCCCTCTTTCTGGTGCCCCTCTCCTGCTCGTAAGCGTCCAATTAAAAATAGAACGAACTGCAATGAAACCAATAACATGGTGAACTCCAGTTCTAACCCCCGCTCCTTTCCCAGCTCGACCGGTCTTTATCCGCCCCTCCTCCTACAAACTTTGTCATGCTATTCCATCTGTTTACAACACTGCTGACCCTCCGTTGCTGCACTAATTGTAAGTTATCCAGGCAGCACAGCTCCTCATGTTTTCAATGACATATGGTATTGGTAGTTTTCTTCACCACCCCCAACCCCTGCTGCAACCTGAGATGAAACTTTTCTAGCTTGTGCCATAAATAGCCATCTTGACTTATTGACAGACACATTGTTGGTTTATTGTTAAAGCTGCAGGCATAGCTGTAGTCTAAGCAACGGAAACTCAACCAACAGAGCATTGACATATATTTACACGTGGTACATTTTGAATAATGGGCTTCAGTTGCCTTGAAGGGATTGATAAAAAATCTCCAGAATATTTAGACGCCAAGAATTAGACCTGAAAAACCATGCATCTGCAGCTGCTAGCAATCTGATCCATTTCCTTTTTTACAGCCTGCTAGTGAGCATTATTTAGGTCAGCAGCACTCACTGTAGGTTCAAGATAATCCCAAGATTGCCACCTTATTTTAAGAAAGCAGAGAAGTTCAAGTTCACATTGTGCGTACAAGAGCAGAAACCTAAAAATGGATCAGGTTGGTGTCTCGGGGGGGCACCAGCTTCCTGCTGCCCTATTATCCAAGCCCAAGCTCCCCTCAGCCCCAGTAGCAACCGGGCCCCAGAGGATGAGTGGCACTGGAGGTATCATCCACCGCCCAGCGACCTGGGCCCGCCATTGCCTGTGGCTGCTGTCTCGCCCTTCTCCCCTCTATATGCTTATGGCTTTGTAGACTTTGTGCATGTCTCACATCCTTGCTTTAGCATTAAAAAGTAGGTTTTATTTGAGCAATTTTTGCTTTTTTTATTTTAGATTCTTTTGTGCTGTGATTTTCAACAGTGTTAGAAGTATATACTAGTGAGATCAAATGGTAGCCATTGAAAGTAGTGTTTTTGTTAAATAGTTATATATTAGGATAGATAAAGGTAGATGATAACCTTCTAACATCATCTACCCTATGGTTAACATGAGCCACACAGTATCCTTAGGCACATGTTACCATTACACACCTATGTCACAGGCATCCAACCTATTCACTATGAGTGAGGAATGACAGAACGTGACTGCACCCTGTGGAATTTAAACTCCTACTCACTCATCTGCTTCTCAACAAGGATAACAGACTGAGCTTATCCATTACCTTAGGTTATCAGTAAATCAATGGGTTGAGTTGAGATTATTTCGTCACATAAACTGATCCCGAGGTCAAGAATAAATAAATAAATACAATGTTTTGCTCAATTTAACAAATTATTTTGATACTCAGGCCACATACATAACAATTTTAGGTGCTGCAGATGACATAAATCAGATGTAGAAGGCCACTGAGCCCAAATTTGGCATATGGCACATAACTAGTGGCCTATTACAAATGAAAGTTGTTGACAGCTTTATTTGAACCATGTTCATAAAACCACGCCTGAATTATAGTCCCTCTGGAAGTCGAGGTTCTTCTCTAGAAGCCCTGGCTCTGTCCAAAATCCGTGGATGTGTTCTCAGAGCACGAGCTGTTTATGGAATTTGTTTACTAGTACAGAGCCAAAGAACTACAATGCTGTTGGCTAGATGGAAAGTCCATTCATGTGGCCTAGTTTGAACAAGGCATTGTATTGTGGCGAAAGGGGAGGTAGCAGTCCAAGACAAAGTGGACCAGTCAGTTGGGCATCAGTGGAAAAGTCTGTCTATACAGAGGCTGGGAGGGGTGGGGTCATGGGACCATGCTGACACAGTTAAAATTGCAAGGTTTATTTGTAGTAGGAAAAATCAGGACCTTGTAATAACTAGATAATACTTGTGGATCTCAATACTCTTGTTATGTAAATATTAAGTTAATTGGTCAGAGGTTGGCGTTCAGGTTGAGCTGGGTAGCTGATATTAATTTCCCAATATAGCAGCCAATACCCTATCGTAATGACTTGATGTTGGGTTACATGGGATATCATTGGTGTTGGAAGGGATCCTGTGGTTGTTGGAACAGTTGCTTAGAACATCTTTGGATCTATGTTGCCTCCAGGGTAGCCAGTGGCCACATGGCTTGGGAGGGGTGACTATAAACGCCTTCTCAGCTGTGTAGCTGAGGAACTGGTGGTGTTTAACTGCACTAGTATGGCAGTATTATCTAACTTTCGGCATATTTTACCTTTTCGGTATCGAAACATTACATAATTTAACAAATACTAATTATGCAGCAAGTAGTGGACCGCAACTCGGTTTGTGTTTGAGATATTTTTGAGATTTATCCGCTTTCCTGTTGCGTTTAGAAAACAATGTGCGGGAAGCTTATGAGGTGTTATCCACTTCGTGAAATTTAGGAACACTGTGCTCTTGGCTAATGGCCTGCCTTTTGCACAATTAAACTATCAAAGTTCACCATCACTAGTATGTAGCTTGTTGGCTAGGTTGATTATGTCGCTGATGTTCATAATTAAGTCTCAAACCTGGCCTATACCCACAAAAATATTTTTTTATAGAAAAAATAACATTTGAAAATAAACAAACTTGAAGTTAGCCCAGAGCTTTACGCAACAAAACATTAACTATTTATTTCCAAATTGGATGAATTGGTCAACAGTGCAGCAGACTGGGCCAGCCTCTGTTTTAGATGGCAAGGGAAATCCTGTAAAAGACTATAATGAGCTTTGCATCTCTCATTATTAAAGGTACTTGTTGGTTATGCAGCAACATGAACCTGTATTTCACAAAGATGATTTAAAATGGATTATAATATAATATATCTTACACTATTAAAAAAAACTTTTAAAAAAAACGTTGGAGTAGGCTATTTTTATCTTTCTGACCTTTCGGCTTGTTTTTTGAGATGCCTTTTTATATCACATTCCTGTTTGTTACTTCAATTTTGTATTAGTCCATAGTGTTCTGTGTTAAAGGGGTCTTACACAGTCACCACTGGCAGCTCTCATGACGTTTCTGTTAGTTAGACAATTAGTGTCAGCAGTTACAGTAGCACAACCTTTTTCAGTTATTTTAGTGGCATTTGTATTTTTGTTTTATGTAACATTGGCGGTGGCTTTTACATCGAGTGAGTTTACTTAGAAAATTGAAAAAATAACACTTGGGGTTTAAGCCACAGCTCTAATTCCATGAAACTAAGAGGAGAATAGTTGATACCAATTGTATGTTTTAGTTGACAAGACTACAATTCTGAGTTTGAAAAAATCACACATCTAACACACAATCACCATATTTATTTTGGGTGCACGTGTGTACAGAGTTTCCAAATCAGAACCTTTTCAAATGCAATAGTGGCAAAGAATTTATTAATGAAATGTTGTATATCATTGTATATAGTTCAGAAAATAGCAATCAATCTATAAACACTAGCAAAAAGAAACCACTTTCAAACCTGCAAGTGTATAACAAGTCACATACACTTGCTCTACAAGTTGCAACTGACATGCAGTCACTATAGCCACACAAGGTGAGATCAGTGAGATTTTATTTCTTTTGCTGCTTCATCTGTTCATTCAGACAATTTAAGTTGCCATACTGAGTGTTGCCTGATGGCAACTTTGTGTAGTTGTTAAGAGTAGCATGTAATAAGTGAATATCCTATCCATTATATGAATCTGCCTTATATTTCCATGATGTAATGCATGAATGCTTGGGCTGCAAACATCAAGGCCTCGCTGAATAATATTAGAAGTGCATGAAAGTTTAGTGTCTGTGATTTTATATGTACTCCCCTCCTTTTTCCTCTTCACTGTCGTTCTTCATGCACGCTAATGCAGACAAAAGAGTGGTCCTGGGCTCCGACAAGCCCTGCGAAGGTGTTGCGACATCCCTTCGGTTTCCTTCTCAACCTGGCTCATTCACCCCTGTTAATTACGGTAGTGAAGCAGGGCCGCCAGATGGACAACCGGATTCACCGATAAAGACGTCTCCTGTTTCGGAGCGAATAAAGGCACTAGAAGCTCTTGCTGCCAAAAAGAAGGAACCAGATTTTAAAAGCGATGGCGGTTTCTCTCACTTCAGAGACCGCCACCAAGAAAAATCTCCAACTGAGACGCCCAAATCTCCGACTGAGACCAAAAAATCTCCCTCAGTGACCCCCAAATATCCCACTGAGACCCCCAAATTCTCGACTGAGACCCCTAAATTCTCGACTGAGACCCCCAAATTCAACACTGAGACCCCCAAATTCAACACTGAGACCCCCAAATTCAACACTGAGACCCCCAAATTCAACACTGAGATCCCTAAATTCTCCACTGAAACAACCAAATCTCCTACAGAGACCCCAAAATCTCCCACTGAGAAAATTACGCCGACTGTCCAGCAAAGAGGAGGTTCTGCGGATCAGGAGTCACCGGAATCCCCCTTTGAAGTACTTGGGGAATTAAGAAAAGTGAATGAATTTGAAGAAACAGAAGAGTGGATGAAGGCTCATTTACCTCCTGTGCCTGACTTTGATGTTGTAGATTTAATTAAAGGCACCCTGACTTCAGACAATGTTACATCAAAGGACAAGAAGGAGATTGACATAGTTATACACGATGCTCCTGCTACCTTTGCTGGTGTCCCTGATGCTTTCATGGATTCACCTGCTGAAGTGCCAAAACTGAAGGAAGAGTTCAATGATGCACAGAAACAGCCAAGTGTTGAGGAGGAGTCTGAGTTTGACCTTAGCTTTTTGCCAACGGCCCACATGTGGGATCAGCAGGACAAATCTACCCTTGATTCAGTTCCAGCTTCACCTGCACCTCCTGCAGCCTTTGACTCCCCATCTCCTCCTGTCTCTCCACTAGTTGGCAAGGATGCTAAGCAGAATGTTTCCGATGACAAGAAGACAACATGGACCGGAGATCTGGAAGCCCCAGAGGCAAGTGAAGCTGACAGCTCAGGAGAGTCAGATGACACTGTCATTGAAGATGGTATCACAGTTTCTGCATCAGTTCCTCCTCCATCTTCTGATCAAGCATTTTCCGCCGCTCCCAATCTTCCCACTGAGGAAAAGGAAACTCCTCCAAAGTCTGAGAGGAAGCTAATGCAGGTTCCAACAATAAATGTTATTGAGACAGACGAGCCAAATTACAGTGAAGAGGAGATGGAGATGGAAATGGAAATGGAGCTTGAAGCAGAGGAAGATGAGGATTTTGGGGCTGTAAAAGACCTAGCGAGAGAGGCTCCAAAAACCCCAGAACCAGAGCTAGAGGTCAGTAAATATGAACCACCCAAAACACGGCCCTTAGAAACTGAGTTCATAGAAGGCTACTCTCCTCCGTCCTCACCTGTGGACTCTGATGCTGAATACTCTCCTAAACACAACATACTCAAATCTCTTCCTGAAACAGTACAACAGGAATCTGCATCAAAACCTGAGGCCCTACCCAATCAAGCACACACTGATAAATCACAGACCACTTTCAATAAAGGAAATGATGAACCCTACCCTTTCACAGTCACAAATAAAGAAGTGGACTTCCTTGACAACGATGACGAGTGGTCAGATGAAGCACAGGATATCCTGGTCAAACCTTGCAAGACTGATCTTGCGTTCATGGAAACAACCAACTGCACCAAATCCAAGGTGGATGAAAAGAACACAGCTGCAAAAGAGGCTCATATGGAGATGGCTTCACTTTCTAAAACCAGCTTCATGCAAGATGATATATATGACAGACAATCATTTGATTATGATTATGATGCATCCTCTCCCTTGGATGACATTGATGAAAAAGGGCTAAACAATGCTAAGGAGCAGTTTCTTTCTGATCCTTCACAAATCAACGACGAACCACGGAATGCAAGTAGTCAAATTCTGGACAATTTCACTTCAGTGAATGATGACGAAGCCTTCCCTAAACCAGTTGGTCAGCCATGTCTAAGAGATTACCCCCAAGACCCATATTCCTCTTTCCAAAGTGAGACGCAAAGCAATATCAATGAGCAAGAGTTCAATAAGACAATGACCACTGACAGTGTTACAGATAACATGGCAAATGGCAACTCCCTCCCAGCACAGAAGATTGGCTCAAAGATCCAGCCAGACACTAGAGCAAGTCAACATGCCCCTGAAACTACAAGCAACCCTGAAAACATTGACTCTGACAGCTCAATTTCTGAACCTACAGATAGCTTTGTGGAGTTCATGCGAGAGTGCCTGAAATCAAGGCAGGATGAAGAACCTGACGACACGCACCAAACTGTACCTTCCAAGAACAAGCTCGGCAAAACTGGTTTGCCTCCTTCCCAGTCCCCTCCAACCATGTTGATGGATCTTGAACAAGAACGTCTTACGATCACTGCTCTCAAAGAGCTTGGCAGCAGTCAAGAGGAGGAGGAGGAGTTGGCGTATCTACAGTCAAAGGTTCCTGACCAAGGAAAAACTAACCCAAATGTTACATCTATACAGCAGTCTTCCCTTACCTCAGTTCCTAATCCTCCATGTTCCCAGAGCAACCGTGTGTTTGACGGCACGTATTCCAAAGAGGTAGAAGCCATCGACGAATGGGTGGCTGAAGCCTATCATCTTGCTGAGCATGTCTTGACAGCAATACTAACCCACTTATCAGGTAACACCTCTTCTTTATGGGCTGTAGGCCTGCTGACCTCATGCAATCCCCTCAACAGGACCCCTTTCTTACTTGCACCTTGTAACTGCCTGCTCCTTTTCAAAATAGTTTATGTTTTTAAGTACTGTATACATGTAGGAATAGGCTTTATGCAAAGAAACTAATTTGGTGATTGCAGACACTTTACCCCATCTCCTTCTCTCGGCCTGTGGTAATGGTGGGAATCTTATATAGTCTACTGACCAAAGCGTTTTACAACAGGAGTGGAATGCAGCCTGCTTGTTGATGCGTAGTTGCCACTTATTGTCACCTGTCAGCAATACCACTGATTACCACTTTATCCGGACAAAATGGAATATCCACTGGAGGTTCAGGTTAGAAACTTCTAAGATGAGTAGCACACTGTATTCTCCTCAAAGTACACTACTGTACTTCTAATTCTGGTTACTTATCGGCAATAATATGCAAATACCTGTATTTCCGGTATTTGGTCAGTTTCTAAAAAGAACTGTAGCTTGAGATTGATGCAGACTGAGGTTAGTGAAATGAAAGAGAGATCGATGGAATGGTATACATTTGTCTGTGTTTTATCGTTGAGATGACAACAAAAAAACTACAACCTCCAACAGTTTACCGTTTACCTGTAATTTCTTTTTCTTTTTTTGATCCGAACCACTTACAGTTTAACAAAGTTTAGCTCTGTTTTGTAGATTCAGTTGATCATGAGCACATTCCATCATCATGTGGTGTGCACTGACACAACCTATAGTTACTAGTGCAAATGACTACAGCATGATGGCACATGTGCAGACAAAATGCCGAAAAGGTCATGTAGTTAGAACGGGTGTTTGTTTTTGTAAGAATGTCTAAATGCCTGATACTACAAGGAATAGAGATGCACCTCCCTCAAAGAGACACACCTCTCTATGTCCTGGGAAGCCCCCTAGGGCTTACATGTGGTGCTAAATGGCATTTTTTTAAAGTTATAACTAGATCATTGGATATCATATTTCCCACCCCTGGTCACATGTTTGAGGAGATAGTGTCAAGTAGTTACATATGCATATATAGAACTACAGTACAGGAAAATCCTTTGGCTTGAAAGTCATACAGGCTTTTTTGACAGTATACTAAAGCTGTACAGACTGCAGTTGTCACAGAGATTATAGTATCCAAACCTACTGACACTAAGGCTTCACATGGTCTACTGATCCCTTCCCCATTTGAGCTTTTGACCCTCTCCTCCTCTCTGTCAATGGACCACTGCCGAGCTGTAAAGGACAGAGTGGGTGAGGGTTTAAATATGGCACCCAAGTGTTGGCTTGCAAGAACCTTGAAAAGTCATGGGGTACAGTCAATCCCCAGTGTCGAGTTTCTGTCTTGATGCAACTTTGCACAGCACACTTGACCATGACATGATGATAAGGCATTGTACAAAAACTGAGTTATGCAAAATGAATTTAATACCTCTCAAATGAATTTGGTGTCGTAATTCATACTCTGGTTTCAAGCAAGAGACCATGTCTTTCAGTCCACACTTGTCCAAACCTTCTTTTTTCTGAAAAAATATCTTGAATATGTGAGCTGATATAAACCAGCCTATTTCCATGCATCCTAGCTTACAGTAATGATTATTAATCTACATAAAAATTTGACCAGTCACCAGACCAGATCAAATACTGGTGGGTATTATATTTCAAGAGTTACAGCAGCCAGTTCTGCAGTACCCTCCCCTTCGCTGCAAACTTGATCTTAATTCCACACACACATGCTCAGAGGCTGGTATGCAGACTGTAATCCTAACACATTCAGTAGGGTGTCTACATGTGTTGAATATCTTAACCTAGAGTTGGCACACCAGAGAACAGAGTGCTGATGCTCTAGCAACCAGAAACTAAGGGAAAGTGTACAAAGAGGCATAAAGGTTTAGCTTGATTTTAAATCCATTATCTTCATTGCTCTGTGAAGCTTGTTAGCAGTGCACGTGTGTGTGTGTGTGTGTGTGTGTGTGTGTGTGTGTGTGTATATATATTGTTTCCTAATTGTGATATTAATGACTTGGTGTTGAAGATGAAGCTCTGTTTTGTGTCATGTTCTGTAGAGGAGCCTGTATTGTTGAATCCTCCCCCTCCTGCCGTGAGCTTGAGCTATTTTAGTGCTTCTCTGCAGTGCTGCTCTACAACTTGGGTTGTTAGGTGGGGTGAGTTTGTTTCAGCAGGTGTGCCTGTTGTCATGTTGGATACGCTAGACATTTCCTGCATTGCCATACAAGTTTTTTGATCAAAGAACCCTGTTGTCAGAAATTCCATCAAAGCCATCTGTCAGTGAAATCCACACAGTCGTAGCCAAAAGTAATTCTCTGTTTCTTTGCGGGCTAGTATTAATACCAGACTTGTTGTCGGGGCTTCAAAGATTAGTTTAAGTAAAGATTTGTGTTTTCCTCCTATGTGAAGATTTGTGAAGTGGAGGAAAGGCGCATGTAAATACTTCAAACTTAACCTAAATCGGTGTTTGGTATTTGACTCTCACTAAGCTGTCTAACATGGACCTGTAATGTCTTGTTTGTTGGGGTTATTATCTTGTTTCTAGTCAGAAGGGATAACTTCAGTCAGGCTATGTAATGGGGTCACATGAAAAATAGAGCAAGGTTTGAACAGGCGTAATGGCTTGTTGCATAAAATAATCTTATTGCCACATACAGCATTACAAGTAATTACACTGCTCATAATGTGTCATGGCTACCCATTATTGCTTTGGTTTTCCAGCCCAACAACTTGGCTCTCATTGACACAGTTGTCAAATATACAGATATGTTATTAGGGAGGCGGTGGAGAACAAACCAGAGCTAAAAGGAGAGTGAAATGAGTGAATGAGACGGTTACTGACAGAATATTTGGTCAATGTTTTGTCAACTACCAGTTAAGGACTTGCATGTTCACTGATGGGATTAGGTATGAGAGAGTGTTATTGTGCCCAGTTGTCTGTCTGCTAGTGTGCCCACTCTGAGACAAAATAGCAAATGGCTTAGATTTAGATGACATGAACATGGCATGCCTATTGTCGTATTCACTGAATCAGTGGTGACAACAATTTATCTGCTGTCACATTAGAATTTAGGAAGGTAAAGTGTGTCAGTGGCCAATAAGTCCTGGAGTGTGTTCGCAAACACTTTAAAAAAAAATACTTTTACATTTTAATTGTCACTTGTAATGGCAGTAGAAGGGTCCATAACATTGTCCCTTGTTCCAGATTTTGTGTTTCGGGCCATCCTGTTTCTAATCAGGCCTGTGGTTGGGTGTGTGTGCAGCTTTAAGAGCAGCACAGTGAAAGCAGGCCACTGCGCCTCATCAGCCACTGGGACTCAGCAGAGTAGAGTCGGGGCGAGAGACATGGAGACAGGGAGAGAGAAATAATGAGGGCCGTCAAGCTCCGGCTGCCTCCCTGTGGGTACCGGCAGCAAAGCATGCTGGGAGGGCACGCACACCCCTGCAGTGCAGGGTGAGGAAACCCCGCTCATTGTTGCTGTCGGATGAAATCTCCAGGGAAGTCAACTTTGTTTCCAACTTCACCAACTCCCAGTTTAATGTTTTCAAATCTGTTTGGGCGAGGGATTTTATGAATCCACTTGTCCCTGAATGGTGTCAACCGCCTGAGTTGATGGATGAAAATTGTATTGTACTGGAGTTGTAAGGTTTTTCGTTGTAGGCTCAACAGAAAGATTGTTTCTCTGTGAGCCCCACAGCAGTGCTGCTGCTGCTGCTGATTTGCTCCCAGGTTCTTGTAAACCCTCTTGGCATGCTGAGCATTGTTTCCTTTTCTGTAAAGGAGTAAGCCCTATCATGTGGTGGTATTAAATATAATGCAAAAAAACTTTTTATGCGATGTCAGTTCAATATCTATCAAGGTACTGAAAATAAAAATATTTATTTGGTATGATTGTCCATCTAATTATCTCACCATAGTTTGATAAATTCTGGTTGTCAGTTCATTTTTCTCCATTCATGCACATATTTAAAATGTTTGTGATTGCAAAACATGTATGTTAAACTATGAAACTTATTTACTAAGCACGGTTTTTAGCAATAGTCAGATTATTGCCCATATTTACTATGATGTTGCTCTAAAAGATGACAGTGTCAGCACGAATAATTGAGAGTTTGGGTTATTGCCATATATAGTAGCGTGTCGAGAGAGTGGGCTCAGCTGGACTACTGTTCATACAAAGTGTAGAGTATATTCAAGGTCACATGACGTACTGGTCAAATTAATTAGCTCATTCTCGATAAATAGGTGGTGTTGAAAGGTAAAGTAGTTACCACTCGCAGGGCTAGTTAGACTAGCTCTGTCACTAACTAGACATTGAGTCTAAAGTTTATTCAAGACAAATATTTGTACTATTTGTACTAGTCTTATAACTGACTGTAAACAATGTATCTTTTGTGGAGCGGTTTATATTACACAAGAGCTTTTTCTTTTTTGAGCTATCTCTGTTCCATCAAAGGTCAGCTCTGGTAAGCAGCACAACATTTAGGCAGCCGCAATCTAAAGTATTTTAATGTCCTTGAGAATACATTTTGTTGAATGGGATATAGCATTAGTCCATATTGTGATTTCCATAACATTTTGATTATTTGGCCAGTTTTGAGGCTGTAGTTGGTTATATTGGGCTGCATTGTATTGAAAGATGTTTCTAATGTTCTGTTTACCCACATTTACATACTGTTCATGAGACATCTCTGGCACAGTTCTAACATCAACTTCTACCTGCTTTAAAATCCCGGCTTACAGTCAGGAACATGAAAACATCTGTGGGACTTAAAATTCCCTCTGCATTCCACTCTCAAAGTTGGGCTTTTTGATTGCTCACTTGAAATATGAGATCTAAGTTCTCTAAAACAACCTTTCTTTTCGATTTTGGATTTCATAAATTTCTGACTAATGGGAGTTGTTGTCCTATGAAGTGTGTGTGTGTGTGTGTGTGTGTGTGTGTTCGTTCTAATATAACGTGTTTGCCAACCCTTCCCAGCATTACATAACCACCTCGGCTATCCCTTCTGAATGCACGACTTCTCACTGGATATGCATACAAACATGAAGCAGG
Organism: Cottoperca gobio; assembly: GCF_900634415.1. Taxonomy (NCBI): domain Eukaryota; kingdom Metazoa; phylum Chordata; class Actinopteri; order Perciformes; family Bovichtidae; genus Cottoperca; species Cottoperca gobio. The sequence continues at coordinate 7,560,315 of NC_041372.1, read as the reverse complement.
CATCTACAGCAATAAGTCTTACTTAGTTATAGTTTTATTGGGCCAGAGTTGCCGAGTAGGTGTTTTTGATGAGTTGCAGAGTAGGACTTGGCTGATCTCTTGACGGTTACCAATATTTTCCCATTTAAGCAACCAGTTGCAAGTAATTTGTACTAGCATTTATTGCCTCCAAAATAACAAGGGCCTTTTATTTACCAGCAAAGGCAACCAGGATTTTATTTTGAAAAGGTTTCTAATCGGTTCTTCATTGTAGGGCACTTCTGAGCAAACCAATACCCGTCTAACCCTCTCCCTCTAACCACCTCTGCAGTTAAGGATCTGATCCATTGGCGAGACCCCAAGAAGTCGGGCTTGGTGTTTGGGCTGTCCATGCTGATGCTGCTGTCGCTGGCAGCCTTCAGCGTCATCAGCGTGGCTTCCTACCTTCTGCTGGCCCTGCTCTGCGTCACCATCACCTTCCGCATCTACAAGTCTGTCGTCCAGGCCGTGCAGAAGTCCAGCGACGGACACCCCTTCAAGTAAGACCAAATAAATTGCCCAGAAATTCAATAATACTAAACGTTGAACTTTTCTCACTTGTTGCCTGGGAGATTTGATGAGGCCTGTATATCTGTGTGAAAACAACCTCTGAATCAGAGCATGGCTGACCAAATCAATGTATGAACCAAACTCCATGTACTGTTGGTCTATATTTTGCATTAGAATAAATCACTGGTTAGTTTTTAGTGTTGATATGGCAACACCAAAGTCACAAAATAATGGAAATGATGATTTAAAGTTACAGTAATTTCTTTTAAAACACATTTTTTCCTTCTGAATTTAAAGAAATGAGACTCATGTACAGGCAGATAGCAGCTGAGGTAACAGTAATACTTGGAATGTGCTTTGCGTGTGCTGATGCAAAGTCTCCAGAACGAAACATTTACCCACGAAAAGATTTAATATCTTACCCGTCTGTACGGAATAATACAAGGAGCATAAATTCATTGTGATATACAATAACTCAATTCCCTGAGTCGTGTTGCCGCCTGTCACTGTCTCGTCTGAAACTATTCTACTACACGCAGCTCTGTACACGACCAAGTTTCAGAATGGTAGAGGGCAGGCATGGCTTTGCCCGATGTCACCTTTTATTTATAGAACAACTTTTATGGTGGAGCCCGGTTCAGAACGCAGCTCCTCTTCAAAGTCCCAACACTAAATCCTCCAAATAATACAGAAACAGAGAAAAAGTCAACGGATGTACTCGTGTAAAAATAGTGCAATTCTACCACGGAGCAGCTGGAATGTTTCTATTTACATCTGGAGTAATGAGATGGAATTGAAAGCTGTGTGACTTCCTTGATTCACCCAGTGGGTAATTACATTCTCCAGCTATGACTGCAACTAACGATTCTTTTCATTATGAATTCATCTGTTTATTATTATTATTTACATTATTAATAGGACAGTGAAGAATGTTATCTTAAATCTTAATGCATATAGTCCAAGGTGATGTCCTAAAATAACTTTCTCTCGAAAAGATGATCAACTCACAATAATAAATCTCACATGTATGAAACTGAATCCAGCAAGTCCTTTTCTAAACTCTCTGCGGGATAATGGAATATATTTACTGTAGGTTTTCCAGTAGTTTTAGGTAATGGCAGTCCCAAATAAAAGCTATGACCAACACAAACAAATAATGAAAGAAATGCGGGAGGGTTGAATTAACTGGACTGTCAGTGGTATATTTAATTGCGGTCTTTCCCAAGTTAATCATTGAGCCACTGTTCTTGATAAACCCCCCCTCTTAACGTTGTGTTTAAGCCACTCAGAAGAAGGAAAGCCTCCTATTAGTTTCCTCCCGGAAGCGTTTCACCACAGACTAGTTATGCATGTTTTCCTGCAGCACTTTCGGCCCGGACACTTAGCCTCATTTTGTGCTCACCTTCCTCCTCCTCCTCCTCCTCCTCCCACTCTGCAGAACTCTGATAGATAAGGATGTCAGCATCCCCCCAGAGACTTTCCGCAAGCACGTGGACGCCAGTCTGACCTACATCAACCGAGCCCTGAAGCAGATGAGCCGCCTCTTCCTGGTCGAGGACCTTGTGGACTCCCTAAAGGTGAGCAGCTCTGACCTTCAGTCATTGCCCACTGTCATCCTCAGTATTGATCATCTATTCTGCTTATAATGCGAAATCTGTTCCCACTCTGCCCCACAAAGACTCCTCTCCGGGGATGCAGCCTTTTTATAACTCCGATCGTGCCGTAGTAGCTCGTCACTAAGGAGAAATCTGTCACATTGTAGTTAGAATCTGATCTGTATCGTTGAAATAAACCCCAGTAGTTAGGATCATACTGTCAGATAATTATTTAGAGATTATAACCCAAACAGATGGCTTGGAATGCTACAATTTAAACGTGAGACACTGTTTAGCCAGCTGTCATGACACGCACACACGAGTCTCACTGTGATCTACTACTGTGCCTCTAGAGGCAGCCAATCATCTGGGAAAACATATTTGAGGTGGGAGATTTCATGTTATTACAATATGAATCCTCACAAAGGAGGAGGAGACATTACAGCTACATTTTAAAGCTTGTCTGGTCAATTAGAAAACGTGACCATGTTGAGAAAACATGTTATAGGTTGTTAGGTTGACTTGTCAAATGTCAGAACCTTCGCACTCACACAGGTTATTTGGCTTATTCAGAATGATTTAAAGCTTTGCTCAGGTTAAAGGTGGCAGAGCTGTGCAAGGCGTCGCATAAATATGTACAACCAAGAAATGTAAAGGCATAAGTCGTCCCTCCCTATAAAAAGAAATGCAACGAATCTTAACAGGAGAAACGTGGAGCTGACAGTCGAGTTCAGTCGGTCCACAGCCACTGTGTCAGGCTGCATGAAACACCTGTGTGTGGGGATCTGTATGAAAGATGCTTTTGTTTCATGAGTGTAAACTCTTGCAGTTGCAGTGCTACATAAACCATCTGACAAGATTTAATCCCAGGACTGAACTCCACAATACTTTTTATTGTGTGTGTGGGGGGGGGGGGGGGGAATAAGTCTCACTTTTGTTGTGCTTGGACAGATTATAGCAAACAGCCATCAGAGCAGAGCCGCTGTCCATCTCACCGTCAAGCCAAGCAGCAAGAATATTTAGTCCACATATCCTACTGAGAACAGTGTCTGAGATTGACAGGAGCGTTGGATCAGCAGCACAAAGCACCAGAAGCCTTCACCACTGTCATGATCATTAGTCATGCACACTTTCTAAACACGTTTTAAACAAATGTGTATAAATGGTATTCCTAATTTCCAGAGAAAAACTACATCCATTGCTATTGCTTTTTGTGGGAGGCTTTTAATTTGACACAGGACATGCTTAGTGTCATTGTCTGTAATTTACAAGGGATTGCAGAAAATGTAAAGTGCAAGTAAGTGGAAATAATTAGTGACTAACAACAGGAATAAAAGTTCCTGAAGAGCAGTTATGAAGCTCCGGCCGTCGCCATCTTAGCAGTGACGTCTTAACTCCCGGCTACTCCAAAATATGAGTTTGATTGTATACAAGAAATGCTTGAGCTCCCTTAACCCTGCGGGCTTTGTCGTTGTTCTCTCAACAGCTGGCAGTGGTCATGTGGCTGTTCACCTACGTAGGCGCTGTCTTCAATGGAATCACCATTCTCATCCTGGGTAAGTACTGTGGGAACCAGGAGTCATGCCACATTCACATGCATCACATTTATATATAAAAAAAATGTTACACATTCACTCACATGTTCAACATTCAAAATAAAAAGCTTTAAGTGAAAACCACCTCACAGTCTCCTATTAAGAGATTGTGGATCCTTAGCAGTACATTTCTACACATTCTTACAGCTCACATAGTTTGCTATGTTGTTGTTTACTGTAAACTGCAAACAGAATCATCTGTAATAGACTGAGACCACAGGTCGGGTCAACCAACCACCTTTTAATATAAACCTCCATTTCCACACGTTTGAATTCACGCAGATTTTTCCCATTTCTTTAATTCAAGTTTCAGAGTATAACCTAGTTCAGAATTTCTCCGCTTGTTTCACACCTTTTGTTGCTGGTTTTTTCCCCTCTTTTTTAAAGCTTGAACCGGTCTAAGCAACTTTGAACAAACCAGGAAGGACAAAATATAGGTCAAAGAAATGCTTCAGTTTATTCATAGGATTTTACAAGGTGGATACTATTAACAGTATCAGACACTTGCATAAGAAAATAAGGACTTACTAGTGCCTACAGATTTAGATATTGGTTTTCTAACAGAAACATACACGATGACATATTAAAGAAGAGCAAAATATATATTAATGGCAGACAGAAATGGCCCCGGGTGTTTTAACGAGGCCATCATGCTCATTTAGCGAGGTGGTCTGAGCGCTGTGCGGTGGCTTTACGAGATGGCTCAGCAGCTCTACGGTTGTATAAGAAGCGGTGACCAACTAACCTCGCTGTACTGTCCCATGATGGACGCACAGTTCCCACTAATGCTTTGCTCTTCTGTGGTCCGACTGTTTGACTTCACCTAAAGACTTTGCTGTTTCTTTATAAAGCTTTTATTCTCTCAAGTGGAGCACCAGCTGAAGGATCCTAAAGTCAACTGATATCTTACTGTAATATATACTATAATATCTTGCTAGTCCTTAAAAAACATGTCTGTAAAAGTTACAGATCATACTATTAAAATAATTTTGATATTATAGTGGGGACAATGGAGCGAGAGATTGGCCGGAGAATCGGAGCAGCGGGGGCGGTATTACAGTCACTTTACCGCACCGTTGTGACGAAAAGAGAGCTGAGCCAGAAGGCTAAGCTCTCGATCTTCGTTCCTACCCTCACCTATGGTCATGAAGGCTGGGTCATGACCGAAAGAACAAGATCACGGGTACAAGCGGCCGAAATGGGTTTTCTCAGACGGGTGGCTGGCGTCTCCCTTAGAGATAGGGTGAGAAGCTCAGCCATCCGTGAGAGACTCGGAGTAGAGCCGCTGCTCCTTCACGTTGAAAGGAGCCAGTTGAGGTGGTTCGGGCATCTAGTAAGGATGCCACCTGGGCGCCTCCCTAGGGAGGTGTTCCAGGCACGTCCAGCTGGGAGGAGACCCCGGGGAAGACCCAGGACTCGGTGGAGAGATTATATCTCCTCACTGGCCTGGGAACGCCTCAGGATCCCCCAGTCGGAGCTGGAGGATGTGGCCCGGAGAAGGGAAGATTGGGGTTCCTTACTGGAGCTGCTGCCCCCGCGACCCGATCCCGGATAAGCGGTAGACGATGGATGGATGATATTATAGTTTTAGTTTCAGACCTGGGCGACGATACCCAAAACAAAAAGGCATTCGGATTAACATACATTTATTTTAACCTAGCAAATAACACATGATGATGAAATTGGTCTTCATGCCTTTTTTAATGTACAAATAAGACTATTTATTTATTTATTTATTTCCAGGATTAGTTACCAATATGTTTCACACAATGATGGGTTTGTCCTCCAAAGAACTCACCACTCGTGTTCACAGACGTGAGCAAAATGTATATTTGCATATCATATGCATGTTGCAGGGCTGCCACAGTACTGTAAAATAACAGCGTGCACAGTATGTCGTTGTGTTCCTAACACGTCCACTCTCTGTGTTCTTCAGCCGACATCCTCCTCTTCGCCGTGCCTCCCGTCTACGAGAAGAACAAGGTGAGAGTGCGACCCCGTGTTCCCGCTGCTTCGTGACGAATACATCGGATGACAAGCTTTGAGTCTCGGGCCGGCTGAGCGCAGCGATGACTTCAGTTGTTAGCGATCGTTTGGGACGGCAGTGAGCTCACTGCATGACTCCCAGTCATCATCAGACACTAAAGGCTTTCTGCCTCTTGCTGCTGTCCAGAGTCCAGCTGCCGAGAACATGAAGTCATTCCACTGCTGGGGTCTAATAAGGGGGGGGGGCCGTCAGCATCATGTCGACGCATGTCATGCGTAATAGGAACTTAATGTGTTTTTAGGGGATTATACTCATCAAATGTTTGAACTGGATTTAGTTTGGTTGTTTTCCTTTATTGCTGGTTTCTCCTAGCTGTTCTGTCACTGACTTTTTGACATGGAGTGAAGACTCGTGTACTCATGGGGATTGTTTTTTAGGTTTTAATACTCTATTGTTATCCATGCTGAGTTTCAAGTATTTACCTAACTTTTCAGTCCCTACTCTCTCTCACCTTTTGTTTCGGATTTCTCTTCAATAATAATAATCCTCTGCTTATTTGAAGGAATAAGAGTCATCTTCTTACCTTCTCTCTCGTCTCTTCTGCTTCCAGACCCAGGTTGATCAGTACATCGACGTGATACGTACTCAAGTCAACACCACAATGGCCAAGTGAGTGAATCTAATCCTCAGTGTGTGTGTGTCTGTGTCTGTGTGTATGAGTGTTACACTTCCCAGATTGTTTTACACCGGTTTTGCTTTTCTCCCGCAGGTTGCAAGAGAAACTTCCGGGAGCTGTGAAGCGCAGCAAAACTGAATGATCAACCCACCAATTGGAAACCTCCATGTCACCATCATCTTCATCGCCATCATTATCTTAGTTTCCCCCCCCCCCCCCGTACCCTCTCCCACCCCCCCTCTCGAGATAACCCCCTGCCCCAGTCTAACTCCTCCTCCCTACTCCATCAACCATCACCACCCTACTACACTGAACCTTGCTAGGTAGAAACATCTCTGAGCTACTCGATATTTAATGTAAAAAAACAAACAAACAAAAAAACTACTGCGCCGCTTAACTTGCAAGCATAAAAAAGAACTGTGCCTGTGCAGACAGGAAGCGTGTCAATAGCGAGGAAGCGACGTAGCGCTGCGGCGGACCCTCACTGTCTGTGGGTGCGCCACAGGGGAATGGAGGCAGGGTCGAGTGAACTAGACTGAATCTATGACCTGGTTTAGTCGTGTACAGCGAGCAGGGGGTGGATGATTGCTGTCTAATGTCACAAAAAAAGCAAATGTCTGTACTTTAAGACCACACATTTCCCTGACGGTTAATGGATCATTTAAGATGGAAAAAGTAAAAATGTAAAAAAAATCTAATAATAAAACCAATGGTTTGGGTGTAATCTAGTCTTATCCTGCTCTCTTGCTCTACAGCTGTTGGATAGATATGAGGCTGGTAATGGGTTTGCTGTTGCTGATTGGCCTGTTATTGAGTTAGTTTTCATTCACCTTACAGGCACTTGTGTATGTAAGTATCTGCAATGCACTGAACTTTTATTTTTTTTTAAACTCTTGAGCAGGTTGAAATAAAAGGATTGGAACACTGAGCCAGCTGTGATAATTTGGTCTAGTTCACCCTCTTGATCAGAAGCATTTCCTGGACAGTTTTCTGTATGTATATACACCTTAAGACAACTACAGGCTCTCTCTGCTGTATGGCACATGTTAGCCTCGCTTTTTATATCAAAGGAAAGTTCCCTCACTTACAGCAGTCCTAACTCTGTCAAAGTCTCACATTCGCTTCTGAATTTTTATTATTCTTATTACTATTATTAATATTAATTATAGGACGGCTGCTTTGACTCACTAGTAGCTTGACAACAGCATTGTAAGAGTTATGTTAAGTGTCATTGAGCTTCATCATTTTAAAACTGGAGGTCTCTGAGGCCTCCTGAGAAATGATTCCTGATTGTTGGATAAGTTAAGAGATGTGTTATCACACCCTTAAATCTCAAAAAGGTTTTCCCAGCTTGCTGTTGGTGTTTAAAAAAAATAATTAAATAATAATAGATCTACTGCTGAACTGTTCGGATTTTCAAAACTGGAGTATAGAGTGTGCCACCAAAATAAATATTGACTTTTACAGTGTTTTTAAGAGTTCACTTTATAGCTTTCTCCGAGAGATACGCTTTACAGCGCTGAAAGAAAGAAGCTTGTAAGTGAAATAAAGTTTAAAACCCAATCAAATTATAATCAATTGAACTAATTGATACTTTTGAAGTATAACAATTTGAATTCGTAATAGTCTTTAAAAATGCATTAATGTCTTATAATTCCACACTGTTTTAAGGCTATAACTATTTTTGGCGCAGTTGACACTCCATACGAAAACCTATACAGTGACCTTAGAGGGAGTTTAGAGGTTAGGGGTTTGTATAACAAAACAGTGGGTACAATGTTAATATAAGCGTGTAGCTGGGGATATATGGACGCGGTTTTGGTTTGGAGTGGTTATTATAGAGCTCTGTTTGTCACTTGGTTCTTTTTATTTGACAGCCATGAAGCGCATGTCATAGTGTAAGCTGGAAACAGATTCTCGCCCTTTATATAGGCTGTATCATATTCTCGACCCTGACTTTTGTTTAATATGATTATTACTTGTGACTGTTTCAATGGTGTTTTTGAACTCAGTAAAAAAAACCATAGTTATATGTTAGCACTACTGCTACGTCTGCCTATTGTTTTTAAGGGATGAATATATAGAAGGAAATGACAAGTATGTTGGTGTTGCTGTTCATTTTATTTGTGCCCCAAAATAAGTTTGCACGGAGTTAATGTCCCCTCAATACTGAATAGCCAACAGCCTCTCAAAGCAGTAACTACTCAAACAACTACGTCTGCCTGTGTACTGAATGTTTTCTCTGGTGGAACATTCCTCCCCATGCATGCCCTCCACTGTGCGTCGTCTCACTGTGATCGCCTCACAGATGTCTTGGTTGACCCCTCGTGCATGCTGTCTCATTTAGACTCTGGGCGTTAAAGCCAAAATATGCAACGTTTCTGTTGGAGATGCTAGCTCTTAGCCACACCCCTTCAGTTGGGCAGGTTATGGCCCCCTGTGACTTGTCAGCTCGCCTGAGGCTGAGCTGAGCAGCATCTGTAAAGGTGCTAAAGCAGCAGACGGAAAGTGTGAGGGAGCATCAGGTCTGAACACTGAGACCGATAATGTTTATTATGCATCCTGATTATTTATTTTAATGTGTAGAAGTTGCATATTGTAGCTTTAAGTTGTCATTTTCATCTAAAAGCTTAACGTCGCGCAAGCTATTGAAGCGCTTTTGCTTTAGATGTTTGGTTTACATTTATTCGGTTTATTTAAAGGGTCAGTTCAACCAAATTACAACAAAGAATACACGTCTCTGACTGTCACCCAAAATTCAGAGAACCAAAGTTACATTTGGTATGTCATTTGTTGTGCTCGGAGCTTTGAATTCTGACTTTTTGAGGGACTATTTCTTTTAGAATGTAGTTCCAAGGAAATCTGTTCACAGTGAGGAGCAAATTCCTTTAACATCCACTGTCTTGTGTTGGAGGTGGGAATCTCAGAGACACTGAATTTAATCTGAAACAGTTTTAGTTTGAACTGACCCTTTTAATGTTTAACCAGATACCTGTCAGTCTGACCTTACCCCAGAAGTGTGGCGCTATGAAAGGTAATTAGCTTTCCATATGCACATCACCTTTAACTTTAGTTCAGGAGAGGCCATGTTACCTGTGTTAGTGTGCTGCCAAGGCTAAACAGATCACTACTTTTAAGATTCATAGTTGGCTTATTTCTTTAGAGTGTAATATATAACATGAATAAAATATGTTCCCTCACAGCATGTTGCTTTTCTCCTTTTCCTGTTTGTCCCTGTGTTTTCATCAGGTATGGGAGTGTGTGGCAGGAGTGTGTTTGACTTTTTGTTTTTTTTTGTCTCTGGAGAGTCTTGTTTTGCTTTTGACTCTATACTGGTTTCTAGACGTTGTTCACTAACATCAGCTCTGTTTTGTATTAGCTATGACTTTGGTTCCGATTTTTGAAGCTTTGGGAAAGATGTTGCAGGAACAAAAGAAGAAAACAAAAAAAAAGAAAACAGGAAAAAAAAGTTTGTGGTCTCTGTACTGATGTCAAAGTGAAATTAATAAAAACACGTCAAAGGACCGTGGCTTGGTGGATCTGTTCTCTTCTGGGGGGGGAAACAATGTTTTCCCAGCATGCCGGTGTAGGAGGACCAGGGACGAACTACTCAACGGGCTTACCGGGCACAGGCTCATGGACTCAAAGTTACAGCCCCCCCCGGCCTTCATCTACAAAATGTCACTCAAAGAGAAACATGCCAGCATGGCAGAGACTCGAGATGATCACAAAGAATATTGCACAAAGAGACACAAAACGACTACAAAAATACACACGACTACAAAGAGACTCAAATAAACTACAAAATTATTACAAAGACACACAGAACAACTAACAACTACAAAGACACACAGAACAACTACAAAGACACACAGAACAACTACAAAGACAAACTACAAAGACACACAGAACAACTACAAAAAGACTCAAAACGACTACAAAAAGACTACAAAGACAAAACCCCAGAGAGATGTGTTACAACTACAAAGGCTCAAAAAAATAAAAATGCTAAACCACTATTAAGTCTGTGTCTTGCTCATATGTAGAACAGGTGGTCTTTTGCATGTATGTGCCCAGGGGCCCATTGAATCATAATCCGTCCATGAGTAGGGTGGAAGATTAAAAAATGCACCCAGATGAAATATCTAAAATAAGTAGATTTGACTTGAGGCTATTGTCTGTTATGGTGTTTGGGTGGAGAGAGGATTTAGGTTTCTAATTTTAGACCGGGACAGCATACTAAAACCTTTAATTTTAACAGTAACATGCAGCCTCGTCGACATCCCATTTTAAGCCTATGTGGTATTACATAACAGAATCAATGCCACACAGTCGTAAATACTGAATGAGGTTTTACAAAGTTAGCGGCTATGTAGCAGATGAACATGCAGCACATTCAGGATAGCAGGATGGTGCAGTGGATAACAGTCGGCTTGATCTCATTTTTGGGGATTGGACACACATTTTCCTGCTGTTCAAACCAGTCTTAAAATAGATTTTGAGATGTCAAGGCAACAAATCCTTCCTAAAATGTAGTTTATTGGCAGAAGACCAAGGTTAGCTGAATAAGAATTATCAGGGTCATTTTAGCTGGCTAAAATCATGTTAAACCGGATAAAGTAAGCCGTGTTTGAGGAATGGGGCAGTGCCTTTTAGTATAAGAGCTGACGTCTGACCTCACTGTGGAGGTTTAAATAATCCAGGTTTATTTTAACCACCAAAGGATCCTGCTAATTCAAATCTAGCTAATCTGGTATGACAAACAGATCTTTAAAATGTTCATCTCGAATAACAATGAATGCCTATTTTGACATAAAGGCATAATCGGCTGTATTCTAATCATACAATATTATATAACTCTTCATTGGCTGACATAGCTGCTGCGCTTTAATGCTATGCAATAAAACATTACCACAAAGTATTTTAAAGGAAAATAAACTGTAGAAATTACAGTAACATAAGAAACTCTTTGTAGAGGGTTTATATTTTGCAGCTATTTACTTAATTGGTTAATAAATCCTTTATGGATTTCTCACTTTCTGATAAATTATCAGCCAAAGTCATCTGTAATTATAGGTGTCAATAGGACATTAATATTGAGTTTTTATAACAACTTCATCAAGTCTGCAGGAGTAAATGTTAATTAACAATATCATTAATTAAATTGTCAATACATGGATGGAGTTTTGTTCACATTCTATGGAGCGCTTTTCCACAAGGTCCATTGGAGTGTGAGAAGTGTCATTCTGGAGGGGGATAAACACAAGCCAAAAGGACTTTTCCACAACCTGGCAACAAAGGTTGCTTATTGTTTAAGTACAACTGCAACATGGCCTTTTAGTGTTTAAATGAGAAACTACCATGTTTTCTGCTTCCATTAATTAGACAACAATCAGAATATAAATAGATGTCAGCTCATATCATTCACGTACATTGCAACAGGAAATAAACTGGGACACAGTTAGAATGTGAAATGGTTATTAAACAGAATTTAGCATTAAGATTTCCCTTCATTGGATCTAAGGAGCCAAAATCAAAAAATCAAATAAAGTAACGGTCACAGCAGGTTCATGGTGTTGAGTATTTATTCAAAGATCATGGAGGAGAGAATGCATATCTCACATGTTGGCCATGTACAAATGAAAGGTGAGCGGACGAGGTGAGATTGAAGAAAAATGAGGAGCCAAAGAGGATCTCTCTCCACACCATCATACACATACACAGTATAAACACACACACACGTACACACACACACACACACACACACACACAAGCAAATGCATCACATGTTCTATCATTCATTTCATTGTAACTTCATTTTTAAATAATTAAGTGCTATATCAGAACTCTTCCAGAGTGATGTGGGGGCCTATTCTTAGCCAAAGTGGAGCATTGAAATGGAAATATGACACGCGTTTCTCTGCAGTCAAAATGTAGCAGGGAGAGTCTGCTCGGACACACCCGTCCTTCATTATTACATTTTGTATCAAAAGCTTCAACTGAGCAAATTCTGTCGATGTACAACAGAGTAAAAGGGGCACTGTTAGAGAAAAGTTTAGATTTATTTCGATAAAATTACAAAATGTATATATTTTTTTGTTTTCCTGACGGTCCATTACATATGTCGTACTTATTTTTTTTATTGTATTATGATAATCTTCTAATTATATTTTTCCCTGAAATTATTAAGACATTCTTTCCGTAATATTATGGCATTTGTCTATTTCTTCAAATATGTCTTTGTTATCATAATATGAATTTTCTCAAAATTCTAATATTTCTTCTGGCATTACATAACTTTTCTTATAATATTATACTTTCTCAAAATACAACCTTTTTCTCATATTAGATCTGGTTTTCTTTCTTCAGAATCCTAAATTTCTTTCTTTTTTTTTTATATAAAGAAATTTCATTTGTTTTGGTTTGCTTCAACAGTAGCCCTTACACTCTGTTGTATTCATAGCATCCGCTGTACAACCAAAGCTGACGCATGTATCCAGTATCTTCAGATGTCAACAGCCTCCTAAAAAGGTAACTGATGAAATGGTTGTCGATGAAAACAGAATCCCTGAGTTGCATTTTCCAGGTGAAGATATGACATTTCATGGCAAACCTTTCTGTCTGTGACAGCTGCAAGTTATTCCTCAACTTCTTGAGTGATGTGAATGGAAGAAAAGAAAATGAAGCAGTACCAAATGCTGGAGGAGAAATTTCAAAGCAAAAAGTCCAAACTCTCCAGCTGTTAAAGAACAAATATCATCGTTGAAACCCTTGAAAGAAGTAGAAAAACTGGACATAATTACAAACACGCTTTGTAGAAACCAGGGTGCATAAAAGTGCTTGTATAAAGGAAAAATAATTCTATTTTTTTTTCATATATTTACATATTCTTTTTTTTTTGTGCAGTTTTAGCTAAGATGAGTTGTAGATGATGGAAAGGATGCAGGCCGGTGGAGCACAAAGCAGACTGACGAGAGAGATAACATATCTCATTATAATGGATGAGAGAGAGGAGCGGCGTCCTTCTCCTCCACTGTAAACAAGGAATTAAATAGAGAAATCTGAACTCACTGACTGCACGCTGGCATTCATTGTCTTCAGCAATAACATCAAACACAGTCTCATTCAATTGGCTGTACAGAAGGAAAGCTGGGGTTTAGTACATTTTTGGGGACAAAGTGCTGTGTCGTCTTCAGACACATCATCGTAAAACTAATTTGCCTCGGCCTCACCGAAGACTCTGTTTCTAACTTCCTGAGAGCGTAAGGCCCTGACCAGAAACAAGCCCTGACAGATGATAGGGAGACGGCAACATACCATGATTACAAATATGCCAATTTGGAGTTCAAAAAAATAAATGTCCAGTAACTCATGCGGGGAAGTATTAACATCTAAAGCCAGCGTTATTAGCTGGTCAGACCAGGAAGCATGAAAACAAAATTCATTTTGCTATTGGTTCATGGCACAAATTTGAATGTTAAATGTCACCACAGTTAACTCTGCACAAAAGCACCATGCATATTTACTTATGGATTGATTGATTGGTGAAGTGGTGACTACTTGCAGGGCTAGTGGGCGAGCTACTGTACAGGGTGAGTTAATGTCTAACACGCTAGCTGGCCATGAACATGCTAACGCTAGCCAGCCACAATAGCTCCAACACTTTTACTGTCACATAAGTGCAGTTGGATTCTCTCAGCGCCACGGTTGTCTTTTCCTAAATCCTTATGAATTTCCACAAAAGGAAAAGAGGATGTCATTTCTTTTCTCCACTAATCGACCGCAGCCCCGGTGTGATCTGGCCCTCACCTGAGGACCTCGTGACCTCTAGTTGCAGAGGTCTGAATTGTTTTCTTGATCAAATGCCAAATCTGCCGTCTGTAATCTGTCAAGTAAAAGTTGCATGTGCAAATCCCTGACCTTATTTCAGCAAACACAGAGGCTGTCTGATGGATTTATCCCTTTATAAATAGGCAATCAGTGTGTCATTGTCTGCCCGTGCTGTTTTCTTCCTCTGCTTGGACAATTATTAAACTGTATTAACAGCATTTTTGGGCACACATTTAGAGGGTTCATCTAGCTACGAGCACAAAAGTCATAAATATTGCATTATTATAATTATTATCCATTTGCTAAATCACACAAGGTCCTCAGTTAACATGAGCTGGACTGGACTTTGATTTTTTATGCAATGACATTTCTAGATTGTGACATTTCTTTTGTGGCAGTTCCTAACGTCCACTCTCAGATTCAGAAATTCCAGTATTTGTCAACCCTGGGCCTTATTCTCTTATTTTTTTGTCCATTATGACAGAAGTCATGATAACACTTTACTCGGCACCTGCGATGTAGAGATGCGGAACAAAGTCAGAGGGCACAAGGGGCGGGAATAGAACAAGACCCTGTTTGACGAATACTCGATTTTCCCTTTAAAGAAAGAAGGTGGAAGGCTTTTTCTGACCAGGGGCCACGCGAGGAGCAACGGACGGAAGCCCTTTCTAAGTGCCAAAGTGTGCTGGAGTGGGAGCCAGCTCGGTGGGTCCGTGGTCCTGGGAGGAGAAGCAGTCGTCCGAGTGGATGAAGTGCAGGGCGGTCTGGTTGTAGGTCAGGAGGGCCTGCTGCTTCTCGTCCGCGCTGTAGTACAGAGAGTGGGGGTGTACCTGCTGGACGTGCCTCTTGATGGTGCTGACCTTCAGCGTGGCCAGAGTTGCTCCACACACCATGCAGATGAGCCCGTGTCTGCGACAGTCGTAGTCCATCAGGTACTCCATCCGCCAGCGCACCTGGTAGTTCCTCCTCTGATCCTTGCCTGGGTAATGGCTGTGACGAGAGGGCGTGGCCGCAGCGCCGTCGTCCCTCGCTTTACCCTTCCCTCCGCTCACGCCGTCCTCCATCTTCACCATTTTGCTGTGTGTTCTGACATCCGGGGAGGTGTCCTCATCCGTCTCTCCTGCGGTATTTAGGACATCAGCTTCGCTTGGGTTGAGTTCTGCAAAAACAGCAGGGAGGGTGCTGCTCTAGTTACAATAAACACACTTGACTATGACTATTAGCTTTATATTGTTTGAATGCAGTTATTTTTATTTCTTTTGACAGAAACTGCCACATACAAGCTTTTAATGTGAAACACGTGTACAGAAAGTGGAAAGTAGACCAAAGTTCAAAGAGATTCTGAATCTCGATGGGAATATTCCTTGTAAAATAAAAGAATAAAGATATATACACTTTACAGTTTTGTATTAGTAATAGGGGCTAAAAGCATCTCACCATCTTGAATTTGCGTGCCTTCACTCGAATAATCTTTGGTCCAGGCAGCGGCCATGGCTTCCCTTTCATGCCGGCTCAGGGTTGTCGTCTCGGGGTGACATTCCTGGATGTGGCGGCGGAAGCTGCTGACCTTGATTTCGTGCAGCACCTGAGAACACACCATGCAGAACGTGCCCCGGCCCAGAGGCCCGTAGGCCACAAGGTAGTCGAGGCGGAGCCGCCACGGGTCGCCCACGCGCAGTCGCCTTTTCCTGGGCTGGCGGGGGGGCTGGGGTCCCTGCTGCGGAGCTCCAACACCTCCGTCCTCACCGATAAGACAAGTGTCCTGAGTTAAAGTGCCATCACCTTCTGGGTACAAGTCAGTGTTGAGCTGGATGGCCTCCATTTCCTGAGCAAAGAGGTCCACCCCGCCTTCTTTGGTGTTGGGCTCTGATTTGATTGAGTTTTCTGACTCTTCTGTTATAATGCAGAGAATCATACATATAAAAGATTCAAATGTATACAAAGATTACTTCTTTGGCATTAGGTATGTCTTTTATCGGACGATATATTGTCCCAGAATTAATTGCAATAAAATTGTCCTTTTAATGCCACTGACAAAATGATAATATATTATAATAAATAATAATAAATAATAAAGAGTCATTCATTCCTAACAGGCAATACACTCCCAATCCAGTTTCTCCATGGTGAGGATCTTTGTTAACTAAAAGGGAAAACTTATTAGCTAGAAGTTAAATATAAGTACCAACAACAACATTCCTATCTCAATCTGATTAAACCCAACATGTGCCTGGGGGGTCCATGTTGTTGAATGTCAAAACCAAACAATCATTATTGTAGATATCGTCGGATGCTGATGCAGCACAATGAGCAACTCCTAAAATCAACAGACATGGACTTTGGTCTGGCGGAGGCAGCGTTGGAAGATTCAAGAGGGCGACGGGATGCCCGGGCTGCTTGGCTCACCCTGTTACCATAGCAACGCTGATCCAGATTAGTGATAAAGAAAAGGGTCGATGGTCACATCGATTTGTGCTTCTGACGTCCACACATTTCAGACTGATAAGACGAGTATATCAAACTGTACTTTACTTACTCCTACAGGTCCCCCAACGATCACATACTGCTATCCAGTGCTTTTAGATTCGATCTACTAAGTGTTAAATGCAAATGGCACGTTTTTGTTTTTGTGGCGCATGTTGTCTTCTTACCGTGAGTCTGAGCCCAGGCCTGCAGGATGCAGTGCTTCTCCTCGGAGCTGAACACCAAGGAGTTAGGGTGGGTGTCCAGCACGTGGCTCTTGATGTGGTCCAGGTGCAGCGAGGGCAGTTCTCCTCCACACACCATGCACAGCAGCCGGCCGGCCTCCGCCTCGTACTCCATCAGGAACTCCTGGCGGAACCAGGCGTGCAGCGAGTCGTTCAGGTAGCGTTCCAGGGTCTGGGCTGACGGCCCGGCGAGGTCCTGCTCCTCCTTTTGGGGCTGGGGGGCTTCCCCTTCTTCAGAGCGGGGAGACACACTAGGGGGTTGTTGAGGCTGCTCCTGGGGGGTCACAGGCTCCAGGGGTTCTGCTGCATTTAGAAAATATAAAACAAAAGCAATTTAAAAAGCTTGTTCTTGGGTATTATTGCTGTTGTTGTTACTTACACTGAGGTTGTGCCAAATTGAAAATGTTCAATTCTACTTACAGGGGCTTTAAAATATGTGTGTGTGTAAAAGAATCATATTAATTCCATAAAGTCCTTTGTGAGCTTGGACACGATATATGTCAAAACAAGACAACAGGGGCATTGATCTCACAATGTGGGAATTAATGAAATTCTTCAAAGTAGGAAATGATCTTCAATAAAAGAGGGAATTCTAAAGTTATTATAACTCATTTAAATGTAACAATAATGTATAGAATTCATACATTTCAGTACACAAAACTACATTTTCCAAGTCTTCCCCAATATAAATAGGTTTTTGATGGAGCTGAATCTGCACAGTTGGTGGGGACATAATGTAACCTGTAAAAGAGGAGCGAGAGCACACTCCCTCACTACTTCTCTTACAAACGACAAGTTTAAGCAATTAAATGGACACTTGCTCATTTCAGTACACTCAGTACACTTGAAGATTATTGTGGCTAATGTTAGCTAATATTAGCAAACGTTTACAGGTATATTTTTAAGAACTGTAGTTCACTGACTTAATGTTTCTTCCTACACTACGATTTAGCATTTTCTTTGCTATTTTGCAATTTCTGCTCGAGGCCAAAGTGGCAGCTGTTCAGCTTTAAGACTACTTAAAAATAAAGAGAGCACACGTACATGACTGCATTACAAACAATTGTTTAGTGAGTCCCCTAAACCCCCTATTTATTTATATTTTTCATGTAGGATGATGTATGGATGCACAGTAATGCACTTTGGGGTGGGGTGAGAGGGAAGCATGCAAATCCACAGTGAACATGCAAAAAAAACAGAAAAAGGGAACTACTTTTAAAAAAACAACACGTGTTACTGGAGCCAGCATAACCAAGGCCTTCACAAGCAGGAAGCCACTATGTGTTGGTCTCGAAAGCCTCGTAGCTAAAAATGAAGTCACTGTGGGTTCGAGACACTACTCTAGTGTCTCAAATACATACGGAGACAGACTGTGACTTGTTGTGACGACCTGAAGCCCCCACCTCCTCCGTTTACATTCAGTGTTACTCACCAAAACACACTGTTTGTATCCTTAGAGCCTAAGAAAGGTGCTGTAGCATAAAGACTGGAAGCAGGTAGCCTGGCTCTGTTCAAAAATACATCTACCAACACTTCTAAAGCTAACTGAATAACACGTTGTATGTCGTTGTTAAAACCTGAATGACAGCCAGCCAACTGAACAGATACAATATGTATATTTAGACATTTTTACTTTATTTTTACTCGGACTCTAGACATCTGTATATATACAGATGGTTACCACCCTGCTTCATTATGTGCACACAGACTTCCCCAAATGCTCAGTTTTGGGTGAACTCTACCTTTGGTTAATGACAGGTTAGTCAGTACATACAAAACTCTTTCCTACATAATTATCTGCATTTGTCTCCTGGGTTTAAATTTCTAACATCAAAGCAGCATTATTCTTGACTGCCTAGTTGGAAATCTATTTATCTTTATTTTTATCTTTGTAATTTAAGCTATAGCATTTGCCTTATATGTGAAAAGAGGTACAGTTCAAATTTGAAAAAGCTTATAATAACCTATATGGCCATAGTTTTTTTTCTTTCTTCGTCATCTGAAATATATACGATAGCCTTCCTCAGAACAGTCATGTCCAGACAGCCCTCCCCTCTCCAGGCTCAACACATCATTACTGAATCATTACATCATCCTCTCTCTCTTGCACACCACCATGCCAAGACGTAAACTCATACTGCCACCAAGTGTGAGATTTAGAAAACTCCTTGCCAAGAGTCCTACCCACCGGCAGCATGTTGGTCTGAGTCCAGCTGCTCCTCTTCATCCTGAGGTGAAGGTCCAGCAGTAGAGCTGTATGACCTCTGACCTCCCCCCAGGCTCAGATGACTCTCCCACCCCGAGCGGATGACTTCCTTGTCGGCGGTGCTCCACAGCAGAGAGTCAGGGTGCTTCTGTCGGATGTGCCTCTTGATGGTGCTGAGCTTCAGGGTGGCCAGCGAACTGCCGCACACCATGCAGATCATCCCGTGCCGCTGGGGGTCAAAGTCCATCAGGTACTCGCTGCGCCAGTACTCGTGGTAGTAGCGGCGGTGGTCGCGCCCTGGGATCCGACTCAGGCCTGGACGTGAAGCCCTCTGGACCCTGGGTTTGCGTCCGGTGGGCCCAGGGGCTGGGGAGAGGAGAAGCGGCTGGTCTGGTCCCTCTGTGATGCTCCAGTAGCTGGTGCCTGGAGACCTGACAGGTGTGACCATGCCAGCCTCTGATTCCTCCTCACCGTGGCCATTGGCAAGACCGTCCTCTTCTGACAGAAATAAGAGAGATGTGATATTTAGATATGTTTATGGCATATGTAAATATCATATTAGCAGGGACGAGAAATTCTACTTATTCTCTTCTGACAAATCTGGAAACCTCTCTGCGTGGATCTGATTGGGATCATTATGCTAAGTGTAAGATAACATCACTTCTTAGCTATGTTTACAAATGCTCATAAACTGAAATTATTTTTATTAAATGTTTTGTTACAATGTTTAATGACTTAAACTTAACGAGCTGCCAGTACGTACAGTATATTACCACTTTTTACAACTACTGTATTAGAGCACAAACAATAAATTGTCAAACATTATCATATCACAGGTATACTAGTAACTACATCTGCTGCCTGTAGGTCGAAAAGGTGACAAGAAATTGCAGAACAGGGATGCCAAAGATTTATTTTAGAGTTATTTAGAAACTACATAGTTTGTGCTGTGCATTGTTAACGGTGCCTCTCAGTTCATATCTTGTTCAAAATTATTTTAAAAATATATTGGCTCCTATAAAGACATATACACATAACTGGTACTTATGTGAACTTGACTTGAATTGCATTATCAGGATCAAAGAAAGTAACATGTTATAAAAATAGATTAAAGATTATATCAAAATGTAATATTCTGTCATTGTTTGGCTCATGATGACCTTGTTTGTATACCATTTAATTCGTTTGAGTGTTTTACGTCCTGCATAAAGGATGTTACATATTATCTTATATGAGCTATTTATTCAAATAACCCATATTATTATTGTTTATTCATTGGTATGAGGCGGCCGGTGCCGCCGCTGTCCACTAGGTGGCAGCTGTGTGTCTCGGTCCGCCTGCCTGCGTGCTGTTGAGCCTTTGTTTATAGGAGCCACAGAGACGGAGGGGCCATGCTGCTCCATGGCATTGTCCCTACACGGATTAACTGGCTGTCTGACAATGGCCGTGGCTCTGACAGCCACGCAGTCCTACTTTGCGGTGAGAAACACCAAGAATAATTACACTAGTTATTTTCTTTACCTCCCAAGTCACTCTCCTCTTGCGTCGCTTCCTCCTCTCCGCTTATTATTAATGAGAGCAGCTCAGCCTGCTCGGCACA
Organism: Cottoperca gobio; assembly: GCF_900634415.1. Classification (NCBI taxonomy): domain Eukaryota; kingdom Metazoa; phylum Chordata; class Actinopteri; order Perciformes; family Bovichtidae; genus Cottoperca; species Cottoperca gobio. The sequence goes on along the minus strand of NC_041372.1, from coordinate 7,539,590 downwards.
CCGGAGGTCCACAGGCTCGCTTTCCCCCGTTTCTTTCTCTTCCATCACTGGCCTGGCCGCTGTTTTAATAGTGGCTAGTGTTCCTCCTTCCTTCAATGTATCGTAGCGCTGAAGCGGGACATGTCACACTAACAACAACATGTTACAACAGTGACATGTTTAAACCGCTCGGCACCGTTCGAAACGCATCTGGCAGGCGCTCTACAACGAGCCCATCGCTGAGGAGCCCGTGCTCTACGATGTCCCCCCACGCGCCCCGCACGGGAGCCAAGTTAACTTTTCATATAATCACACAATCATGTATTCCGCTGGCGAATAAAGCCCGTTCCTCCGTCCTGCGCTGTGTGGTAGCGCCTCGGCGCAGGCCTCTAGTAATGTATTTTAAGGCTCTTGCTTGTCTTCAGGGTGGGGAGCCGGACTAGGGGCCCCTGGGGCTCCTTAAGGGGCTCCTGGGTAAATTTAAAGAGACAGTAGCAGCGTCGACAATGCACACCCACCCCGGGGGGGGGGGGGGGGGGGAGCAAACGTAGCAGCAGGCGCTAATACTGATAAGCTGCTAATACTAATGCGGTTGTTCTCACAAAATCATGCGATGATAGAGGCGGTTTGGTTCGGCAAAGAATCGGTTAAACATGAGGCGGGTCCATTGGAAATCAGGGCCCCATGATGAGCTCAGATTCAGCTCATAATATTTTGTGTTAGGGATCCCGTATGTATAGGCTACAATTGTATTAATAAAATCCTGTGTTCAGTGTTTTTAAGCTACGCTGTGGGTCTACCAGATAATAACCTGCTTTATTATACGGCTGCAACTAACAGTTTTCTTCAATCTACCCAGTAGTACTGATTCTACCCAGTATTTTCTTTGAATTATCAATTCATTGTTTGGTCAAGAGCCAATTGACATATTCAAATTACTTGTTTTGTCTGGACAAAACCCACCAAATATTCAGTTTGTTATCACAGAAGACAAAGAAAACCACCAAATACGCCTGCATAAGCACTTTTGCTTCAATCTTGCGTTTAATCTCTAATCATGTATTCTCTCATCTAGTGTTATTTGTTGGCAATTTATTATGATTAAATTAAGATTATAGTTTTATATATCGTGTATAGTGTTTGGTGTTGGCCCCCCTGTAAAGACCAGCCCCTCTATAGATAAAGATTTATGTTGATATGCTTCATACACCTTTGCCCAGTCAATACCTTTGTTGAACTATATCTAATAACATATCTAATTATACATCCTCCTATTTGATATTATTTTTAGTTTTTCAAGTTATACTGATTTTAAAATATTTGTACAGTTACATTTGTATAGTTGGACATTTGAAATAAATGTATGAAGAGATTTCTTTTTACAAACGTGTGTACTTTTATTAATCGCACTGCAACCCTATCTCTGATGGTTCTGCACAATTGAGGTCATCTGTAGAAAAAGACAATAAATCAATGGACCTTTGTCCAGCTACTCCTAGTTGAAAAAGGTTATATGTTACTGCTTTATGTAATATCTGTGCATTGACTGAATGTTCTTTTGATTGGTTATTGAATTTATGTCCTGTCCAAAATTCAGTTTTCACTAAATCGTAAAATTACAAAGTAAGGTTAGGCCTTGTTACTAATGGACGTATTAGCCTATAGCCGCAATTTTGTGGATTTATTTTTCATATGCTCCACTCAGTGTTTGGAAAGCAGGGAGGCGTTGTACTGTACTGTCTCTGTGTGTCCACGCCATATAGTGAACGCACACACAAACACACATGCAGAGCAAGCATCCAGGTCCTACATCCTGGTACTTTTCAGCGTTGTCAAGGCAGCCTCAGAGCACGGTTGGCTGGCGGAAAGTAGCTGCAGTGTCCTGGCAACATATCTGTCCAAAAACGTTCACAAAAACTGTCCCGGAAAGTTAAGTGTAACTAAAAGGTAAAGGGTATGCATGTTTTTCTTCCACATGTTTCTAAGCGTCCTGCTTTACGACCGTAATGTGTGGGTTTTCTCGCTCATTTTAGACAGGCAGCGGTCTCAGGCGCCCGTCCGTGTGGACAAGAGGAGAAAGATCTTGTCCATTGTGCCTCTGAGAGAGAGACAGCGGTTTAAAGCGAGATTTACGCCCTAACGTGGCAATTTTTTACTGCGTTTCTGTTTGTATTGTTAATTAAGCTTCATTTGGGTCGCTTCGCTGCGTTTGTAATCAAATTGACACATAATAAAGAATAAAAATGGCTCTCGACAGATATAATTTGTGATAGAAAGGGACAGGTTTAAAGGAACAGTGTCACTCTGCTTCCTTCCTGGTTCCTGTAGCTTACACATTTTTACATAGGCTACATGTACGCGACGTGTTTATATCACCAAAGATGGTATCGGATGGAAACGTATTATATTCATAATTCTAAATGCTATATTTAAACATTTAGCCAACTATATTATGTACCCTGTCTCACGTGGAAATCGTGGTGTGAGAGAGGTTATGGGCGTCTTAGTAGCCTACATATGCATTGTCTTTTGATTTGCATGTAATCTATCCAAGTATCACTGGAAATAGGAACACTTGCACGAATCCTAACGTGATATGTTATTTGGTAAAGAAAGAGTAAAGAAGAATAAACAGTAAGGCTAAAAAGTAAGCACGTGAAATCAATGTTTTCACACGTGAAATGTCCTAAACCAAATGCGAATCCATGTCATATAAAACGTTTCACGTGATAAACCACATACGCTGAAATGTATGAAATTTATCACATCTGTAATGTGATTCACGTGTAATATAAAATCGTAAATTGGTGTTTTCATATGCTATGCTTACTTAGTGAAAATCGTGTAGCTTTATGATGTGAAATATCAGATGTGAAGAGCTGTTTCACGTGATAAAACGTGAAATGTGCTTATTATTTTTTATCACATCTGAAATCTAATTATTATTCACATTTGACATTACTTGTTAGATTGATGTTTTTACATGAGACGCCCTACATTTTAAATTTCATATATTTGAAAATCACTCGTGCCTCAATATTGTAAATATTACATGTGAAAAATTCATGTGTGCTTTTTTGTAGTGGAAAATACTAATGGTTTTATGATGTGTCTCAATAGCTGTTCATTGACAAGATATCTAATGCAGCTCTGCCACATATTGTATATTTACAAAGCTTATATAGTTGAATTAATACCTCTTTGACAACAAAAACCTAAGCATTATAATCTGAGCAAGGATAGCATTTATTGCTGAGCTATTGGATTGATTTGATTGCACAGGTGTACCTAATAAAGGGACCACTGAAGGTATAATATCTCAGAAGTCATTGCTTCACTTTGACCTCAGAACATGTGATCATTTTTATCAGAAGGCTTGGATCTCCTTTTTAAAGGAAATTATACAATGACTGTTTGATAGATTTCCTCAGCTCACTCCACTGTTGGCTACCAGGTCTATAACAAAGTAACATGCAACTAAGCCTTGTTTTCTGTTCCTCAGGTCACCTGCATATATCGATGTGATGCCTGAGATATTTGGCAGCTGCTCAGCCGAGCAAAACACCAAGTGCAGCGTCATATAGGAGGACACCATGTACGTTAATGTCAGTGAGGCCTGAGGGGATGAATTGAATCAACGTGACGAGGGAAGAGCCAATCAGTACTGTTGGATGAGAACTGGATGGCTGTCCAAGATTGCGATGCCAACTGCAAAAGATAAAGGTGGTCCAATGTCCCACCGCTACCGACCTGCCTCAGAATATGATGATGCCACCCTCACCCAAAAGAGACAATATTGGAGAACCAAGAAACGAGAGCAGAGGGCCAAACTGACAGAGTGCAGAAGAAAATCAACACACCACAGTCAAGGGGGAAAGCCCCTACATCTGCATGCCCCTGCAGTGATGAATTCCACTTTATCGAGCTCTTATGCTGCTTTCTCTTCTCCTTTGCAGAGTAATGATGACTCAAACAAAACAGTTGATGTCTCTTCTGCACCAAATGGTGGAAATGGAGTGGGGAACAGCTCAGTTGAGGCCACTGACAACCAAAAGGAGAAGTGGCTCCATACAATGGAACTCAACAAGGTCTTGCCTCAATTGCCAGCATCATGTTCCACGTCAGCAAAAGCTGATAGGCACAACACAGCAACAGAGAAATGCCTAACAGCAAGGGGTCCTGTGAGCAGAGCCGTTACCTCACACACTGGAACCCAGCTGAACAACCATTCCTCAGTGCCTCCAGTCAGGGTAATCAGAACTACCAATGGCAGCTGCGCTAAAACAACTCCTCAGCCATGTGTGTCTATGCAGGGCGCATCAGTCCCCAAAGTGCAGCATAAGGCACAACTTGCATTACGCATTCAGCCCAAACTCTTACCCACCAACGTGACAACAGGTCACACTTCTCCATGTGTCCCAGTTTCTATTAAAACAGAGGGTAAAACATTGAACATAACACCTCAAAGTGGAACGAAGAGTGCCTTGGTCACCATGCATAGGGCTAAAGGTGTTACCAACTCACAGTCTTCCCTGGAGCCGGAGGAGGAGAGAGCAGCCAAGCGCAGAGAGCAATGGCGGATCAAGAAGCGAGAGCAGAGGGCAAAGATGGCAGCTCAGACAGCTATAGCTAGAGAAAGGACGCAGAGCGCTGAGATGACGTTACAGAGGCAAACGGCACAAAAAACGGGACTCGTGGGCAGCACAATTCTTCAGCATCTTCCATCTCAGTCGTTTTTGAGAGCAGCTGGCCAGAAGCAGTGTCATTCTCGGGTCAGAACTTCATTTACATCTGTCAAAAGGGAAAATTATAAGCCGCAAAGTGGAGCAGCAAGATTAGCTACAATACAAGCAGGTAGAATAAAAGTACAAAATCCACATGAGAATAGGACAGCACAGACAGCCATCACATGTGATGTTATTTCTGTGAGAAAGCCAGGGGAGTCAAAGAGAAAGCTTCCAAGTTATGTACATCTTTCTCATGTTTCCCGAGGGATCTCACGATGTAAAACACCTAGACAGAGGTTCATCGAAGCCCAGAAGAATTTCATGATTCAAAGAAACATAAGATGTAAATCCCCGTTTCTGGCTTCGGTCTTTGGAATCAGAAATCTCCCCCAAATCAACCCTAACGACACACCTGAGCAGATAATAGCCAAGCGACGACAGTACTGGCGGCTAAAGAAGCGCGAACAGCGAGCTAAGCTGTCAATGGAAGTGAAGGTTCGTTTGAAGGAGAAGGACTCTCTGATGCGTCGAGTGAAACGTTACCAGAACATCCTAGAGGAGATGAGGAGGGCCAGAGTAATGGCCCAATTGGCTGGAAGCACCCTTACCCATGCCTCTGAGACCATTGGAGGGTTCATCAAAGAGGACGGGACAGTGACCATTAACATTCCCCAGGTTCCTATGGACCACAACACAGCAGCACCCAAAAGTGAAGAAGATGGTCATGCAGTTTGTAATGATATCACAAAACCTCAGCATCAACCTAATACTAAACGGAGAGGTATTACACCCATCCGTGTAAACCAGTTCCCCCCTCTACTTCGCCCAGCTCAGGTGAAAGTCTCTTTTCCTCTTGCCGGACAGTCGGTCAACAAGCCTCCAAGACTACTGTCAATCAGACCAAGAACTCAATTTGAAAGCACAGCTGTTCCTAATTCACACAAGTTAGCAATCCAAACTGTTAGTCAGCTCACACTCACTCATCCTGAAACCCCTCAAATTTCTGTTTCTGGAGTATCGACAGCAAGGACCGACCTCGGTGGCTGTGTCATGAAAATGACCGTTTCAAATAGTGCGCTTTCACTATCGGCGCTCTCTCTGGATCCAGGGTTGACGGAGGAGGAGAGGATGGCAAAAAAGAGGGAGTACTGGAGGTTAAAAAAACGAGAGCAGCGGGCAGCTCGTGCTGCTCGGTTGAAGCAGGGTGTCTTACATGCGAGGGCCAATGCGACCTTACAGCGGAGGAAGGCCCAGAAGCAAGTAGCTCTAAACACTGGACCACTAGGCAGAAGTCTTATTAAGTATACAGGAAATGCACAATCTCTCCCCAACAACAGTGCGCCTGTTACGCCACATGCAAATGAGATAAAACAAGAGAGTGAGTCTGTGCCAGCAGTTGACCTAAATTCTCAACCAGAACAAGCCATCTGTCCAGATATCAACCCCCCAACCTCCCCATCACCACCTACAGCGCCTCAGCCAGAGCCTGACCTAGCTCTGAATGCAGACAGCCAAGCTACTACTCTGTTAGCTGTGGCCTCCATGAAGAAACTCCTGGAAGAATCACTTAGCACAGTGACACACATTAAAATAGAGTCAACAGCAGAGACGTCAGAGCAAGAGATGAAGGCAAATTTACCTCAGAATGAGGTGGCTCCTATTGCTGCTGACTTGAAATTGGAGATAAAAAGCTGCCAGCCAGATACCGATGCCTTGGTACAAGCGAGTTCTCCAAGCCCTCATCTCAAAGACTCATCACAAAGTAGCGAGACACTTCCACCTCTTCCAACCTCCAATGAGGTAGTCCTGCATCCCACCTGTGAGCACTCATCCCAAACGCCTTCAAACTTCATTGTAAACCCCTCCATGGAAGCCTCTGATGGCCCATCTTCACCACAAAGAACACCAAGGCTTCACACCAAAAAAGGAGACCACGAAAGCTGCTGTTCCTCAGAACCGCCAAAGCTACATCATCTACCCATGGATCAACTACAACCACAGCAACAACACTGTGAACAACTTTGTCAGGCACAAGAACAATGCCAAAACCCGCCATCAGCACCAGGATATTTTAGCGTGGTGACCGAGTACAGCGGTATGATGAGCCTGCAGAGGAAGAGGGAGTACTGGAAGCTGATGAAGAGGCAGCAAAGGGCCAGGTTAAGGGCCAGGACAAAAGAAAGACAGGGAGAATGCAGCAGTCGGCTTAAAAACATACAGGTGATGGGACACATGGGAATAATGTTCATTTTGTACAATGTAGATGCTGATTCAGTGTGTTGCAGTGTAACACTGATTTGTTTGGGTCTTAGAGTGAGACAGTGTAAAGGAGTCAGGGGGGGGCCAAGTTTAGAAGAACACTACAGAGCTAAAGTCGTGCTCCCTTTGCTAGCTAGATTCCGTTACATTAGCACGTGAATTTGTTTCACCTCTCTTTCTCAAAAGCCCAAACATGACACTGAGGTTTTTAATAATCACTTTTGTTGTCTACTCTTTTCATTTCCCTAGCATGACACTGAAATGTTGACAACACAAAATCATTATGTTTTTGTAAAAAGTAAACACGGCAATGTCCGTTTTTCTTGTCACCTAGCATCCGTGATCTTAATCCTTAAATCACTTAAACACCAAACCTATTGTGTGCTTGCTAATACAACCTCACAAGTTCCATTTGACAGCAGCAAAACATATTATACTTTCACAATGGGCTAAAGGCTAAGTATCATTGGATATGTAGTTGTTGAAGGCTAACAGTGTGTTAATTAGCCTTTGTTAGAGAAACAATGTATTCAAACTTTGCTGGCCAGTACAGTAGCTTTTACCTATTTAAGTCAGGCAATGGACTAAGAAACCCAGGAACATGTTTTAGCGGTGTACATTTTTTGGAATAGCAGCTAGCTGCAATTTTGGGTTTGGTGTTCACTAAAAGGTAAGATAACTTACGGGGGGAACATATTTTTGATATGTACCCTTCGAGGCTCCATACACTCTATGTACCGAGGCATCTTAATGTCATTGTCTTAAAATGTTTGTGGCCACAGTGGTGGGTGACCCTTCACTAAACCACCAAAGATCAGCTTTTAACCGCCGATAGATGATTAACCCTGGTTATACTGAATTTATAGCACCCATAGGAAGCTAAAGATTTCAGTTCCTATGCCATGAGACTTTTTCATAAGCATACAAAGTTCAAGGTTTGCAGGCAGGGCTATTACACTCTGAGTCATTACACTGCAAACCTCTGTCTGGCATTTGACATTTTAAACAGCAAAAATAGAGAGTGGGACTGAGAGGGGCCAACTTAAAGCTTAGGACATGCACATCTCTGCATGTTTGAAAAAGTGTATTGTCTGGTTGCTGTATTTAATTGTGGTAACCTGTGAAGATAATGTTCATGTCGTATTGTTGTCTTTCAGGCTCCAGGTCAAGTTATTATTAACACTGTTAAGGGTGTAAATACTCCAGCAAAACGAGCCCTCCAGCCCAAGCCATCCATTGCTTCTCTGACTGCAGTGACCAGTATCCCCACTGTCCTGGTCGTTAGCCCTACAACATGTGATGCCGAACATTCGCCGGACATAATCCAGGTCAAATTACCCGTCACTAGTATCTCCTGTTCGCCCAGAAGTGACCACACGAATGTTGGGCCTTCACTGATCGTGTCCAACCATCAAGGATCTCACAAGAATCAGCAACAAGCCATGCCAGTTTCAAAAAAGTGGATGTCTAGAAGTACGGGTGTAGACTCGGTCCCCTCCCTCCCTACTCTGAAGCCCCCAGACAACCCACTGTCCAGCATCAACTTGCATCCTATTGAACCCCCTCAAACTCCAAATACCACCCTCAGTCCAATAAAAATCCCTTGCGCTCAACTTCCGAGCTCCACACATATGATACAAACTTCCACCAAGCTGGCACCGGCAAGCACCATGGCTCCACCAAAGCCCATCCCAGGGGAGTCTCAGGAGGACTTTCTGAGGAGGAAGCGGGAGTACTGGAGGATAAAAAAGAAGGAGCAGAGAGCCAGGAAGGCCATTCAGGACAAGGGAATCACCCCAAGGAGAGCCTCCAACCACTTGAGGCCCATCCTGCCTGCCGAGGACCTTCAAACGCAGGTTAGAGCTGCACAGATGTATACAAAAACTTAAATGATCTTGGTTTTTTTAATGGTGAAGAACACAGATGAGCCATAATAAAAATACCCCTTTTGTTACATTCTTACTGAAAAGATAATTATACGATACTACGAGTTCACATGTCCGTTCACAAATGATGTACTTTTTGATTCAAGCATGATGGACTCATAAATTTGTTCATTACAATTTTTTTTCCTCTCTTACTAATCCCTGTAGGATTCTGGTCAGTGGGTGAGCTCCTCTGAGGAGTCAGAACATCTAATGAGGTGGGACATTTGTATTACTGACATCAAATGAGTTTTGCTTCCAGCTCAATGTGGGATAATAATAATTGTTATAAAATGATTCTCTGTTCTACAGCACTTCAGAGGACACAGACCTGGGATGCTTTCAATTCTCGAGTTACACAGCACCAGTAGAAGGTATCATCTGTCACTTTAAACCAAGTGCAATGTAACAACGTACATTTACTCAAGTACTGTACTTAAGTACAATTTTGTCATACTTTACTTGAGTATTTCCATCTTCTACTACTTTATACTTCTACTCTACTAACATTCTACTTTTTACTTCAATATATTTATTTGACTATTTTCATAAAAAAAACACATAATCATTTTATATAATATGATCAGTAGTATTCTACTAATCTACTCAGTAGTCAGGGGTGGACAAAGTACTCAGATCTTTCACTTAAGTAAAAGTAAAATGGGCCATTTCAGAATAATATATATTATATAATTGTTTTACTATATACAGTATATAACGCTGGGTAGCTTGTGAATTTTACCAAGGAATCAATAGTATTTTATCTTAATGTATATTAACAAATGATTAATAATTTCTTGATTATATTTTGTAATATTAATCTGAATCTTCAAAGTAGCTAAAGCTGTCAAATAAATCTTGTGGCGTAAAAAGTACATTATTTGCCTCTGAATTGTAATGCAGTAGAAGTATAAAGTAGCAGGAAATGGAAATAAGTATGTAAAAATTGTACTTAAGTACAGCACTGTCCACGTCTACCAGTAATAATCAAAGGATCTAAAATCAGCTCTACATTGACAAAGTACAACATTACAATTATCTTACATTAGTGATAAAACCAGAATAGCTTAAAATTCAATAATAATATAAGAAGCCATTCTGCGTTATGAGTACTTTTTCTTTTGATAGTTGAAGTACATTTAGCTGATAATACTAATGTGCTTTCACTAAAGTCAAATACTGAATTCAGGAATTGAAATGAGTATTTTCAAAGTGTGGTATTTCTACTTCTACTTAAGCTGAGGACTTCTTCCACATTAGAATGGAGAATTTGTCCCAAAACGTTTTCCCTTTCAACCGTCTCTTCAGATGAGTCCGAACTTCTGTCCGTTGACTATGGGAACAACAACGACGACGAGGAAGATCCCGTCTCAGACGGCGTGTGGAGGAGCCGCTACCTCATGGACTACGATCCGCTCAACCAGCTGCTGGTGTGCATGGTGTGCGGGGAGTTACAGTACTCCCACAGCCTGGAGGGAGTGGTAGCACACATCGACGAGGCCCACCCGGACACCCTGACCCTGGATCCCGGGGAGCAACGGAAAATACTGGAGGCCTGGGACGAGCAAGTGTCCCAGCGGGAACGCTTCTTCACCAGCCAGCTCCAGCAGCACAGCGGGGCCTTGGCAGGTACAGTATTCCGACTGAATAACTTTTGAAGAAGAAGAAGTTAGGGCTGTACTGAATATGTCAGGAAACAGTGTACACCTCCAGCAGACACAGAGCCAAAACAGTCAAGTTGAGGCTCGTAAAAACCAAAACAATGAGCTCAAAGATGCTTAAACACTCCCAAGGAGCTGGTCGGTGATTATTCTCCTCACTATGAACCGTTGCACATTACACATAGTCATTTGATCCATTGTTGGTATGAAAATTGATGATTAGTGCAGTTTTAAAGCAGCACTCATTATGATTGATTATTCTCTTTCAGTCTGTTTTGATTTGACGACAATAAAACATATTTCTATGTAGCCGAAGGATGATTTTTTTTCTAATCCTATCAATGATAACATGACCTCGTGAGTGCTACCCCTAGCTGCTGGCTAGGCTGTGTAGCAGAACCACCAGTGTGCTGTTTGTTCACCCAAGATCTTTTTTTTTGCCAAACCTGTTGGACTTGTTTTGCAGAAGCACACAGGAACTGAAGAGCAGAGGATATGCCTGCAGGACACAACTGAATTCCACGGACCAGGAGAGAAAACCCACACTTTGTTTTATTATGTACTGTAATTCAATTGGTTTAACTTCATAGAGAGTCACCTTGAAAGAGAATGCTGTGTAGGGAACATTCACCCCCAAAAAGCAGCGTTACCTCATTTCCTACCAGGTTTGTAATGTGGGAACTGGGATTTAGTGTTAATATTTAAAGGAGAAGTTCAACATTCTGGAAAAAACTAAAAGCATCCTTGACCTGTCTCTGTAATCAACACATAGATAAAACCTATATCGATATAATTGTCTTATTCTTTGCATATATTCTTTTAAGTTTGCCCGTTTTTAAACCTTATCAACTTTAAACATTCAGTGTTTTCAACGGACTTTAATTCCCATCTGATAGAAACTCTTGAAACAGCATTTAGACCATCAAAGGAGAATAAAACCCTTCCTTTAAACAGACTTTTTGCTGAACAGCATCCACTGTGGCCATTAGAGGATAATAGCAATTTCCCCTCATTTCCCAGGATTCTCTTGAGCCAGTTGTTTTAAAGACATCATTAGGTGACCTGACTGAGAGCTAGTAGAATGGGACCACAAGCAGGAAACAATTAAGTAATTGCGAAGTACTCTGTGTCAACCTCTCTTTTACTTTTAACAATAAAACCATTATAATATGTATTGGTGACATGCTAAAACCTAACCCTACTTGTGACCTCAGCCCCCCGGATGTCACTCTGTGAACTCTATGGGAAAAAGCATACAGGTTATTTTTCTTAACCTATTATTCAGCAGTAAGTTGTATCCATAAGGGCATTTTTTGATCCCACCAAAATGATAATTTCTCTGCTGCAGAACTAATTATTGCATCTTAAATTTTTTGCATATTTGCCATTCCTTTTCTTCTCTTTGTTTGTTATTACAGTAGGATGAAGCAGTGGCCAGTGCAGTTTGTTATTTTAAATATTTTTTGCTGTGGTCAAAAAAAAAAATCTGTGTGAGATCATGTAAAAACTACCTGCTGCTGAAAAAACAGGTCAAAAGTAATGTTTCGATTTTCCCATAAGGGGGCAACTCCACTGGTTGCCAAAAGAAGTCCGATTGTATTAAAGCCTATGAGAAAATGACCCTTACTTCTCACTTGATTTATTACCTCAGTAACATTTCCTTTTGAGTTTATGGTCTCAATCGCTACTTTCAAGTCTTTTTTCAATACAGCATGATGTTCTCTTTGTAAATTATAGTCTAACTTAGAGTAAAATAGACGATGAATTAATGCTTTAGGGCGTGGCTACGTTATGATTGACAAGGGGCTACCACAATGTTCTTTTCATCTTAGAACTTTAAACCTTTCACATTGTCTTTTCAGTCATGAAAGTTAATTGTAACAATTTGGTCGCCAAAAGTCTCGTTCAGCGTTTGGTTGTAATTTGCTCCAAGATGGCAACAGCCAAAAAAAACAAGATGGCGACGGCCAAAATGCCAAACTAGAGGCATCAAAAGTCCACAAACCAATAGGTGTCGTCACGGTGACTACCGCTTCTTTTCGAATCATTGGCTAAATCGGTGTATAAGTAGAGAAGGGTTTTAAAGTTAGCAAAATGACTGATTTATGTCTGTTACACAGGAATATCTATCTAAAGTTTGCTAACCATTAGCCACCATAAAAGGCTACAGGTCATACCAGACCAAGTAAGATCAGCAAAACGTGTGCGTGTACTGAATTAAGCAAGAGTGGGAGGTGTCGTTTATAAGTTCAGCTTTCATTTTCCAAGAGGAGGATTGTATTATTTCTTCTTTGAAAAATGACAATCTCATTGTATAGCAGATAAAAGGTTATTAACTTCCGGAGCCAGAGACACCCACCTTACCTTATTCAGTAATAGGCACATATAACTTCCTTTCCAATGAAGCATTAATGTACATCAGACATTGTTGAACGTTAAGAAATAAAATGGATTAAAATATCATGTGTACATTTAGTTTTAACACGCGCCGGGATCAGCCAGCTATACAAAAAGAAACTGAGTTCCTCTTAATATTCAGCAAAATAGTTCAACATTTATACGTTTGGTCCAGCTATCAGTTTTGTATAAAGTTTTTTCTGCTTTACTGGCAGGCTTGCTTTCAGGTCCGAGACTGTTCTAGACTTGATAGTGATTGGATTGTTGCATGGGTGTCTGGAACTGTTCCACATGACTTTGTATGCGATACTGCACCATGCTGTTCTTCAAACCCTGAACCTTACATACCATATGTTCCTCGATGACAACCTTTTTTTAAATATAACTTTCTCAACCTCCCGCTTCACCATTGTGATGTAAAAACATCTAACCGACCTTCTGCACTGTAAATACAGAAAATAACTAAAGTGGTTATGAGATGCCAATTATTATTCTTTCTTTTGACTGTGCTGTTTCGCAATTGTTTGAGCAGTTTTATTCCTTATTTATTGAAGCTCCTCTTATATAATGAGTATTGATGATGCATTATTCATATCCGTAGGGAGTTCCATGTTAGAGAAGTTTGTGAGTGTTGAGGACCCAAAGGCTTTCCTGCATGACTAGTAAAACGATGGACAGTTGTATATGAACTCTGGAATGCATTCCCACGTTTTTGTATGATTTTCATTGAGTAAAATGGTGAAATGATGTTCAGCTCGAGCACAAAGCCGTATAGGTCGGTCATGCTTGGAGAAAGACTGCCTGCACAGCTGCGACAGTGTAAATAGCTGGAAGCGACCAAGCTACTTTACCTTCTGAGAATGTAATTCTGACTTGATGACTTGTTTACCAGTTCAAAGGGAATGTTTAAATGCCTTTTCAGTAATAAACCTTTTCTACCTTTGGGCTTATTCTTTGAGATCTTTTTTCACACATTATCTCATTTGTTACCTCAGATCAAACGTTCCAGTATGGCTGGATAAAACTCCCCAGGACAAAGTTTTTTTCTCTCTCCTGGTACTACCTTGCTGTAGGTTCTTTCAGGGTTGCTTTAGTTTATTTATTCATATATTTGTGTCATTTTTCATTTATATTCTTTTGAAGACCTTTGTTTTTTTTCCAATATGCAATTAGCCACATCTATTTTACAGCTTACCGTGCATTAGATTAATCAAAGTGGACATAAAGTATAGATACGTACGTATGTTTTTGCATATTGCAAATGAAGTCAAACTTTCAGTATGTGCGCTAACGCAGTAATTGGATTTATAAAAATTAAAAAAATATTCCAACATTAATTCACGACAATTCAACTTCATTCCGTCTCCAGTTGATATTTCAACTTAATTCTCAGTAATTTGACATTTAGACTTTAACCTGTATCTACATCAGGGCTCAACAGCTGCAAAAATTAAGCCATGAGGTGGAAAGATGTGCGTGGAAAGATGTGCGTGCAGAGCTGAGACAGCATTGTGTCGAGGTTTAGATCTGTGGAGGACTTCATTTAAAAAGGTTCCCAGGGGCACAGTGGCCTCCATGATTCTTAAATAGAGGGAGTTTAGAATAACCAGGACTCTTCTTAAGAGCTGGCCGCTGGCCCAAACTGAGCAATCACGGGGAGAAGGGCTTTGGTAAGAAAGGTGACCAAGAACCAGATGGTCACTCTGGCTGAGCTCCAGACATCATGATGCCTCTCCTCAGTGAAAGACACATGAAAGCACCTCCTCTCAGACTACGAGAAGCAAGATTCTTTTGTCCTGATGAAACCAGGCATATTGAGCCAATAACTGCTAAGATCGTAGTTGTGGCAGGAGAAATAAAAAATAAAAGCCCTTTTGAAGAGATTTCACCAAGACTTGCCTTTTCCATACAGCTTCTCCAACTCAGTTTATCATAGTTTTCCAATAATACGTACAAGGACGCACGGCTAGCATCACGTTAGCCTGTTAAGTTAAATTGTCTCATTTTGAATGGATACCTTTAATCAGTGGTCTACTTGCCCCCCTGCATATGTCTACTGGTTGTGACCAGTTCAACTGAAGAATGACTCCCCCTTGTTTTACTGAAATTATTTTAACACTTTAATTTACTAGAAAATAAAGCAAAGACAAAGGTTAGTTTTTTGTGCGGTAGAGAAGTGTATTTTTCTGCTTTTCTATCATCCTCTCACAACCGCTCAATGTTTATCTTTCAGCAAAAAAATGAAGCACACAGTTTTTTAGAATATAATTTATTTGATTACTGAACCTTACCAGCATGAGTCAGAGTCCTCCTCAGGTTGTGCTGAATTGGTGTGTTCCCTGGTAAGATCCAGTCCAGCCCCTACCTAGCATGGACATGTACTTCTAAAATCAGCCATATACAGTATGTTGTGATTTATTCTGTCAGTCTTAACCGCACAATCTGACTGCTGTTCACTGTTTAATCCCCTGGCTTCTGCTCGGCTCTTCGTCCACTGTTACCTCAGCTTCTCCTTCATGCTGTCTGTCCTCTGTCCGGGTGTCTGGGTCTGTCCTGTGGTGGTGGTCTGACTCTGTGTCAGCCGCCCCCAGAAGTTCCTTGGGTCCGTCGTCAATGCGGAACAGAGTGGCGACCTGACCCAGGATGGGGTTGTTCAGCTGGAGGCCAGAGATCCACTGGTTGAGGACGGCCTGTTCTCCCCGGCCAGTCATACACATGGCAAAGACTGGACCCTCATCCACTGGATACAAGACACACACAACAGCTGCATTACACACTCAATGCGAGCTTTCATTCTAAACACCAATCGAAGAAAAGGAACGATCACAAAAATCAATTTGACAGCTTCTTACAGTCTTCCACATTGAAGCTCTGCTCGTCCCCAAAGTCACGGTCCAAATCCAGGTCTAGCTGCAGAGAATAGTAAAAACACCTCTCTGGATCATAGGGCTCCTCAACCTGTGGGGGACAACCAGATAGTATGAACTTCAAAGCTTTCTTTGCCGTTTCTTGAGCTTTGGAAAGATCAGAGCATGTTTTTCTAAGAGGACAGCACACAATTCCGTACTATAGACAACTGGAACTTTCAGCTTTAATCAGCTAAAGCTAATTAACTAAGGTTAAGTACCTCATACAACTCTATAAACAAATGTAATGTGAACTAGCCCTTTAAACTCACAAGTATTTTCTAGCTACTCCAGCAGGAAATACGTATCAGGCTGTTCCTTTAAAGATGATAAATATCATTTATTTTATTTAAAAGATATCAGAGGAGATTATTTAACAATGATGTCACACAACAACCCTAATATGTTTTAACTGTTATTAACTTATCAATAGATAATATCTGAGGGTTTTTCCTACCTTCTCGTCAGGCGGTGTGGGGTCAGCTCTGAGGACGTAGTAGTACACACACTTCTTCCTCAGCCACAGAGGGAAGGGGCCCTCTACAAACACCGGCCTGCTCGGGTTGTGCTTGGCCAGCAGCTCCATCTGGCTGGGGCTCTGGATACCTGGTGTCAACACAGGAAGGAAAGAAAACAAAGACAATGAGCAGAAGTCTGAATATATATGGATCTGATATCCCACCATTGTCCTGGTTTGTTATGGTTGTCACTCTAGTTTCCTTTCCACTTTGGCTTAACATCATTTACTGCAATAATCTGATATATTTCTGTAAAATAACAGCAGTATACTACATTTTATTCACAATCCCAGACTTCTCCTCACATCACCTTACTAAAATCACTCTGGGACACAACTTCCATGAGCAGTGGGAATCCTGTACAAACAGTTTGCATACCTACGACATGTGGAAGTGTGATCTCCTCTCCACTCTCTGTTATGTCTGTGCAGGGCAGCTAGCGGGAGAAGCAAATAAACAGACTTTTTGGAAAAGACAGGTTTTGTAATTGGTGACAATAAAGTAAAAAATAGATAAATAAATAAAGGGCACACAGGCTTCTCCTCATGTTCACAACAAAGAAGAGCAGCTGGTTAATTTCTCTAAAGTGCTGTTGTTTGATGCGTTTGAACTGTAGAAAGTGAAACTGGAACTTCTGAACCTGTTCCACAAGTAAGAAATAAAAAATAATAATATTTGCATGTTCTTATATATGTATAATTATTTTTTCCCCCTCTCTCAACCTTGGAAGTTTAACCAAAAAAAGAAAATATTTTTTTTGTTTTGTCAAGGTCAACAGACAAACTTTTTCATAACCATCTTATGGTCTTTCCATGCGCAGGGGGAAACTGTGAGATATGGTTAAAAGCTCTGGAAAATGCTTGCCATACTTTTAGTTAAGTTTGCAGCTAAAAGCTCCGGAAAAAGCTAGTAAGGTGACCTTTAGTTACGTTTTTTGTAACTATTTAATGTGTTTTAAATGGCCTTTAATGAACACCATTTCCTATAACCCCGACTGTCTACTCTGTCCATTTGTATATGGACTCTGTCCATTTGTATATGGACAGAGTGATCCAAAAGGCTGGATGTTTTTTTTAGACAGCAAAGATTATAAATAAAAAGTTAGAAAAAAATGACATAAAAGGAAAGACTGAGTAAAGATATTATTAGCACATGTAGCAGGGGGAAACAGCTAGCCTGGCCAAATACATCTACCAACTCCTCTAAAGCTCACTAATTAACATGTTATATATTGTTTGTACAGCTGTGGTTTAAAGGGCAGTTGTGAACAATATATCCCAATCCAAAGTGTACAGTTGTACCTGATAGACGGTGACTTTAGCGTCCCGGTCATTAGTGATGCGAGTCAGGCTGAAGCGAGCCAGGTCCACTGGGTCTTCAGACAGCTCTTTGGGGATAGGGAAGGGGTTTGTGTGTTTGAATTTAGGGGAACCAGTACATGAGGCGCTGGAGCTTCCTCACGGGGTGGCCCTTCAATCCAAAGATCTGGACCAGCAGGACTTTGGTCTCCATATTTGGCGTGATACCTGAAACACAATCATTTAGACTGAAGATAGATAGACACTGCTGTATTGGTATGACATTTATACATTATAATAAGCAGAGTCCTGTAACAGACACCTACCATAGTTCTCCATCTGCTCCAGGACCTGCACTCCACACTCCTGCTGCCGGGGATAGTGGTTGAACATCCGCTGGATAAAGTTTCTGGGCACAAACACCTCTTTGGGGAAAACATCCAGGAGCTTGTTGTAGATGGCCAGGTCTTTCTCCACGCCAAACTCTGGCATTTTCTGCAAAGCAGCGTAGATAAATTCTACGTGACCCCGTCGTCTCACGTCTTGCTTGATGAATACGTCCACCACTTTGTTAAACGTGGCCTTGGTTTTGATGTCTTTGGCCACCTGCTCAAACAGGTCATCACGGGTGACCAAAGACTTGTCCCTCTTCTTGCCGTCCTCATCGATGAACTCTGCAGGTATAGGTGGCATCTTGGCACATACTGGGCTGCCATGGAAACGCCTCAACACCTACAATTTGTTGGCAAGAGTAAAAAGGCTGGAATTATATTGTTATAAATGCTGATTAGTGGGTTCTATTTATCCAGAATTGAAGATTGTCTGCTAATAATGCTAACTTTATTGAATACCAATATTTTAAAAGCGTTGATATGAGTGGAAAATAAAGTGTACCTGGTGCTGGGTGTTATGCAGCATGTTAGGCTGACTGGAGGAGGCTGAATGGAGCAGAGCGCCATTCTGTGCAGCAGATCTGGCTGTCTGGCCCACCAGTCTGAGACACTGCAGCTGGAGAAGGCAGCGGGCACACCTCATGGTAGAGCCTCCACACTGACTCCCTGGGAACAGAACTGCAAGAGGACAATGACAGTTTACAAAAATGCTTAATTCTTCTCACAACCCTGCACTCAAGGCACTCTGTTAAGTCTATTTGACTCCAATAGTGTCAACAACCACAACGGGGTATTAATGCGTGGAAGGTGATTGTCATGCTAAATGAAGAACAGTTGAATGTTTACCAAAATAAATTGTGTTTAATGCATTTGTGTTAACCGAGCTCAAGACTTGCTCTGCTTTACCCTTAAACGTTCTTCAGTCAACATCTACCTCGTATAAATATTTATTAAGAGGCAACAAAACCTTAAACGGACACATTTTTGAATGAAGTTTCGTATATAAGAGAGGGGTGATTAGGGTAAAGTGTCAGGCACATTATTTAGCATTTTTGTATTCTGTAATACATGACTGATGTTAATTTTAGACAAACATATATAACAGTATATCCCTTGCTCAATACCCACCATTTACGCTGACAAACGTACGAAGAAATTAGTCTCCTTCAGATATCACCCTCCATGGACGCATCCATGATGAAAAGCCGGCAGAACTTCCTAGTGCTACACACATTGGCTTCCCCAGAAAAGCAGAAACATGAGTGCAAATCATTGTTCCGCAAACCCCTGTTCTAAACAGTCGATACGCTTTTTGGGGCTTGAATTGTGTTGTAAATTCCACTAAAATACATTGTGGTAAAGGTATTTTGGATCCTGTTTGTGTTATTGGTCGACATTTATATGCACTAAGTTACCATATGCCGTGAAGGCATAACATAAACAAATGAGTAAGTTGGCTTTTTTAAATTAATGTATTTAAGATAAATGTGACAAGTGAAACCTAAATAAAATACGAAATTCATATTTAACTTCGTACCAAGTCGTATTTTGAGTCGTCACAGATGATTAAAATAAGCGTGCACTACATGACCCTGCCGCGTGGTGGTGACAAATGGCTTTTTAACAAATAGCTTGTATTTGACAGGCGCGGAGGTGTAGTCTGAAAAATGTGTCTTCCAAGTTTCTTACTGATATCTTCTGGTCAATACAGCTATATACTCGTTGCTGCGTCACACATACAGACTGGAAACAATAACTGTTGGAGAAAGTTAGATGCAACTTTGATGCAACTTTTATAACGCAGCTCTGCATGGTGCCTTCCCGCGAATAGCATCAAACTAGCCATAATAAGGTACAGAACTTCCGGAGGACACTTTACATTTTTGAACTAGCAATATCTTTTTCTTCTCTTTTTTCTTTGGTTTATTTAGCTTTATCACAGTAATGATATAGCCTTAATTACTATTCACGGTAATTTGAAATTTAATTTAAATATATTTGTGTTATTGAATAAATAATAGCGCTTTATTTACAGAATAACTGCCCCCGTTTCCGGTATTCTTGTTGCTAAACCCGGCAATTTGACACAAGTCCCCAGAATGTGACTTCTGACACTCCTCTCTCTCTCAGCATGGAAAACACACCTCAATCCAGGCTTTAACTCTAAAGAAACTTCACACAATTTAAATTTCGGATTATGGATTCATCTACTAACAGTTTGGGTGAGTGAAAAAAGAAATGAAAAACTTCTGTTTAGTCATTTTTTTCTGACAATAGCATTATGGAAACTTAACTGACTGTGTTTGGATATGTCGTACACATGGTTATGGAGGGAACACTTTGCTAAAATATAAGAAATTGACAATAATCTTTGCTTTTCGTCAACCGTACACACGTCGGACAACATGATTTACAGCATTTTACGAAATTGTACAATGGTCAGTCTCGTTCGGGTGTGCATCTTTCTTAGAGCAGCTTTTAATTTAATAAATAAAGATTTACAGTTATTTCGTAATTCTTCCTGACGCATGCCTTGGTATATTTTGGTG
Organism: Cottoperca gobio; assembly: GCF_900634415.1. Classification (NCBI taxonomy): domain Eukaryota; kingdom Metazoa; phylum Chordata; class Actinopteri; order Perciformes; family Bovichtidae; genus Cottoperca; species Cottoperca gobio. The sequence goes on along the minus strand of NC_041372.1, from coordinate 7,518,979 downwards.
GAAGAGGATAGTGTGCTCCCTAACATTTTAAAGAAGTTTAGCGGTGCTTAGGGCTTTTTTTTACTACACCGAATTAAAGAATGGCGTTTAAACATTTGACCAGGTTGTTACGGTTTATTCGGCTATATATTTACCGTCAAGCAACGCCCTGTAAACTTTTAATTGTTTAAATAGTGATGTGTGTGCACTTAATTTTCTCGTTGCAAGCTGTGTTGCAAAATGACAGCAGCACTTCAGTAACTGTGTAGGTGTGTAGGTCCTGCCACATATCCTGAAGTGTTGGTAAGCAGCTGCTGTAGTTACATTTTCTGCTGCTAGCTAGTTTCGGTTTTAGCGCATGATGGTTTAGCCTTGGATTCAAACAGCTGTCCTGTTGGCACGCGGGGGCAAGTCAAATTTGATTGTGTTTCTTCCAAATTGTCTCTGGCAGCAGAGTTAGTTAACTTGATGAAACATTTAGTTTTGTTAAAATCAACGTTTTTGTAAATGAAATGTTGAATGAGGTCCTGGCTGTTTTCAGCAGTTACATTAAAGGACCACCAGCAGAGCTGTCAAACATAAGAGAAAAACTCTGCTGTCTGGTTAAAGATACACAAAAGAATATACTGTTTTGCTCTGTATATGATCTTTTACCTTTTAATGCCCAGAGTTGAACTTTGCTTCTGCACTTCTCGCTGGTTCACACATGCACCAATTTGCGCATTTCCCAACCAACCACACTTGCGGTTGGTGTAGCTTTTAGAGTGTTGGCCTTTTATTCTGGTTATGGTTAGCTCTGTTTTTAGGCCTCATTCCCACAGTCCAGAGTAGAGGAATTTGTCTCTCGCTCTCACACATTGTTTGTGAAAGTCAAGAAAAATTATAATTCTGTTCGTCGAGACAGTGTAAAACTTTGGCAACAAGCCGGGATGAGATGACACCGCTGTACAGAATGTTGCAAGTCGACTTGCATATCATATTTCCTTGATTGACGTTTAAAAACGCCAGTAGCAACCACTAATTTGACAGGACTGTCCTTGCTACTGATTGGCTAGGGCAAAATAGGGCCGTCACAATGAGCTGAAAAATTAAATATCCAACTGTAATGACCTATTTGATTGCAACAGACATTTCATTGTATTGTTGTTCTTTCTCGTTTACGTAAAACGGAGAAGGCCAGCCAGCTGTGCTGTACAAATAATTCTGACACCAAACCTGTTTGAGAGCATTTTGTATTTGACACTGTAGAATGATAAAGGTAAAGTTCCTGCAGTAACATTGCTACATCAACAAATCTGAAGTGACATGTTAGCTTCTCACTGTCTGAACGTAACAGCGGTAAATGAATGAGCGCGTTTAGCGATTTAGATTTGATTCGAGCAGACCCTGTGGTAGCGGTTTGCTAAGAGCCTTTTTAACGTCAAAGAAATATTCAGAAATACGAGTTCTTGTTGGATAACTAATAAGTATATTCCCTGAAATACCTTACTAAATAACTCAAATGATTCCAATATTCCTATTCCCAAGTCAATTACGTCAGTTATAAAACAATCTACCTAAAGCTGCTAACATAGCCCATAAGCTACCGATGCTAAATCAAGATGTAGCAGTGAAAACTCGGAGCAGATTGAATTGACCAACGGTGTTTTTTAATGCTTATGAATAAAATGTTGTATTTGTCAGTGTTAGTTTGTACTTTCAAAAGTTTAATAGCCTCACTTTAAATTAGTGCTAATTTGTAGACATCGTGAAAGCATTGCAAGCAAAGATTAAGTACATTTTGTTCTAACCAGTATGAACATTTTAGTACGTCTGTGCATTGTGTGTTAATGGACTTTAAATACAGTGATAAGTGCAGTAGTAACTAATAATGATGACAGGAAAATATGGGGAGCCGGTACCTGCCTAGATAACTGTCAGCAAAGCTACCAGCTACTTCAAGGCCCTGTGAATGCCAGAAATATCACTCAACGGGACATTTCCCTCCTCCTTTTTAAAACGGCCAGCCACTTTTTTTTTTATGCGAGTTCTTGTGAAGCCAAACAATGCAGGGCCAGTTTGGGCCGTGGGCGCTGCCTGGAATCACATCCACTGTGGTTAGCTGAGCTGCCGCACCGCTCCAACTCGCCTGAAGGAATGATCGATGAGAGAGGGTTGCCAAAAAAAATATTTTTCAGGTCTTCCCTTTGCTCTTTCTGTCTAGATGTCTTCATAACTCTTGTTAATTGGGTAATAGTTGTGCCTGGCATGAATCTAGCGCTGTGGATTCCTGACAGTAGAGTGGCAGGAAATCTATGGAGCATGGGACAAATGTCTCCGGAGAACTATTTTAAATACTCTTTTGGTACCAACCAAAATGGGTCCGTAGCACTGAACATCAAAAACTCTCGCAGTTGATGTAGAATGTATTTTATCTAGGCAAAGAATGTCTGCTTGTCCTTTTTTAATTTCCGCTAAAATAAAAAATATATTTTTTACACATTTTTAAATGTTTGTCTTTTGAAGTAGTTATTTGGTCAGATTTTTTATTAACAAAAGTAAGTTTAGAAACCTTTATTGCTGTTCTCTATATGTTTGGTTCTGACTGACTTTGTTGGTACTGTAATCCTTTGAGCAGGCACTTAAAAAGAAATTCCATTATCAATTAAGTTCCAACAGCTTCACAGGCTTTTAACCCGCTGGTTCGCTGACTTTGTACCTGTTGTTTTGTTGCCCTTCTGTGATTATAGCACTCCCCACGTGACTCTGTATGTTATTCTGTGTCGTGACTCGAATCACGGTGTAGCATGCAGAGTGCTGAGGTCACTGAACTACACATTGCTGTGAGTCTTGTCACTGCCATCACCAACCAGGAGTTGCTGATAACTCAGCAGCGGTTGAATAACATTAGCAAGCTAGGCTTGCGTAGGCCACACAGTATGGCTATAGTTTAAAGTTCATCTCCTAGCAATGCTGGCTTTCAGTTGTCAGTCAACCGCTGCCATGAGAATCTTCCAATTTCGTGGCTTGAGGTTTAGAAACTGTTTCTGACAAGTACCTTATGTCCAAAAACAGGTTTAGTGATAAGAATTCAAACTTCTATTCAACTGTTTTGCTCATAATGTATTTAACATTTGAGAAGTTTGCTTTAAATGAAAGAGTGTTTTGTTATTTCTCAAAGTATGGCACAGAAAAAGTGATGTTTTTGTATCAGTACTGGAACTTAGTTATTAGTGTTGAGAGAGAGAAGAAAATGTAAGTGGAAGTCACTGTGTGTTTTGTTTTATTGTGGTTTTGTTTGGAGTTTTTTAAGATATTTTTGGTTATAATAATTTGCATTCTTATTTTTACCTAGAAGCCTTATTTCTTCCTTTTCTGGTAATGTTCCCCAAACAAGAACTTGTGTCTTTACTCTCATATGAACTGTATTCAGACAGTGTTGATGACCATTGTTCTATGACGGGCCATTGTAGGTCAAATTAAATTGAAGGAATTACCGTTCTCAACTGCCTTTTACTAAATTGGCGGGTGAAACAGGAACTGGTTTTTCAACTCTGATTTATTTCTTCCTGTTTCCTCTTTTGACTTTAGTTGATGCTAGAAGCGACGTTCCTGTCTTGCTCGGTCTCTCCTCAAGGTGTCTCTTTGGCCTTTGGCCTTTTACCAGTGACCACCACTTTATGGTCAGACGGATATTTAAAGACCCTGTGAGTCTGAGCAGGGGTCACATTTCAGTCTGCTCAGCCTTGCTGCTTGCCTTCACACCCCAGTCTCATAAAATAACACAACTGTGTTCTAGGGAACAGAGCCAGGGTTAGAAATCCCCCCAAAAAAGAAAAAAAAAATCCAGTTTGAAATTCAAAGCTCATAGATCTTCCCCGTAAAAGAATGGGAATAGATCCTTGGGGACCATAAAGTCAAAGTGACATACTGTTACATAGAGCAAAGAGGACCTGGGTGTTTATTTGTTTGGCTAACCTCATGCTTTCATTCTCACACAGGATCCCCCGGATCCAGAAGAGGAACCTACAGCCAAGGTAGAGCTGCTATTATGTCACTCTGTGTCTATAGCTCTTTTTATGCATCAACGGTCAACAGAGACATGCTGTACTTTTCCAGCAATATCCTATTTGCTGTTCATTCACTAGCTAAAACACACCTCTCCATATACATCAACATAAAACAGCACCACAAACTAAGTCCTTCAAAATCACCATACAGTTGAATCGACACTTCTCGTAAAAACCTTCATGAGGGTAGGATGTATTGCAGGACGGGTTAGACTTCATGAGTTATAGCTTGGTGTACCTAATAAACTGTATATCAAATGTTGTTTTTTAGCTTGTTCTGCTGCCCCCAAGTGGCCTAAATTATCAATTAATGCAGCTTTAAATAAACATTTTTTTTTTTAAAGCATAAAAGTTACTATACGCATCTCTGCTGTTTCTTTAGCTGAAAAATAAAGTCAACCCCTAATGCCCATTAAATGTTTTATAGTGGCGGCAATGGCACCATTTGTTTTTCGCCGTGGATGACACCGAAGGTCACTTGGTCAGTCCACCACAACTATTGGATGGATTGCTATAACATTCAGTACAGACATTCATGTTCCCCAGAGAATGAATCTCCTCGGACTTCTCCTCTAGCTCTGCCAACAGTTTGACATTTACACACATCTAGCAGACATAAAAAAAAATAGAATGCCTGCTGCGTCCCAAAATGACGTTATGATAGTCATGAGCGTGAACCAGAACTGTAACGTTGTGAACCTAAAAGCTAAACGATGAGCTTCAGCTCACTATAAACTATAAAGCTCCGCAAAGCCGAGAGGTGTCGTAGATTTATGGGGACAAAGCGCATTGTCACATTGTTCTCGCATTGTCATTTGATACACTTTTTTATGTACAAATATAGTCATAGCCACCATAAGATTTTATTTTAAATGGCAGTAAGAGGAAGTAGGAATAAGTTACAAAATACAATGGAAACACATATCTTTGTCTGCCTCTCTGTGTATTACCGCTACAACTTGTCCTCTGCTGCGTTTGTCTTCCAGAACAGTCGATCAAAATGTTCATCCGAGGCCGGCCCATTACCATGTACATCCCCTCTAACATCCAGAACTACGAAGACCTGAAGATGGAGCCGCCCTCTGAGAGACTGGAGTTAGACTGGGTGTATCCTTCCACAGTGTCACAGCAGTGTTCAGCCTCTTGTTCGTATATATGAGCGTTATGTTACATTCAGACAGGGCCGATTTTTTACTGTGGCCACATTTCCTGGATTCAAGCCACACTGTCTGTATTAGAAAGTATCTCTTTAATAGTCGAGTGTCTGTGACAGCAGCGTTAACAACAGATTAACTGTTAGCTGTGAAGCTGTAGGTTGCCATATGTTTAAAGGGACAGTTAATTTATATAAACTCTAATGTTCCCACGCAGGTTAGTCGATAGTTACATTCTTTCGTTGTTGGATGAGCTGTTCCTTTTAATGAATGAAATGGGCCAACGATTAACCTGAATGTCACCTTGACCCTGTCCCGCCAGCTATGGTTACCGGGGACGGGACTGCCGTGACAACCTGTACTTCCTTCCGACGGGCGAGGCGGTGTACTTCATTGCCTGTTTTGTCGTGCTTTACCACATCAACAACCGCACACAGCGCCACTATGACAAACACACAGACTGCGTCCGCTGGTCAGTGGAAGACAATTTATATCATCTGCGTCTCAAGATGAGATCAAATTCAACACACTTATACTTAAAGAGCTGGAGTTGATGTGTTTAGCATGACATAGCCTAAAGACGGGGGAACAGCTAGTCTAGAGAACAGGGTCAGATGTGGCCCACAAATAACTCACTGACTTCGATGACTTCACGCATGACGGGAATGATGGCGCCTGATGTTGAAATCTCAAATAGCATGTTCATCTGAAGTAGAAGTTTCTCACTGCAAAAAATGTTCTATCAAATTTAAGTGAAAACATTTTAAATATGAGTATTGTTTTATTGGAAATAAGCTAATTTGGCTGCCAGTGCATTAAGTAATTTCTGCAAATATGTTTGGATGTCAAGCTACCAGAAGTCTTAAAATAAGATTAATAAAGCTAATTTCAAGGAATTCTTTTTTAGGGTTAAATAAGTAGTGTTATCGATAAATAGAAAGTCCTGTTAGCAAAGTTAGAACCAGCACTATTTTATCTACGTCTGCCATATGAAATGTTGCCTCATTAGTGACGCCTCACAAAGGAGATAACGGTGCACATTGACATTTTTGAGTCGAAAAAGTAATATTAAAAAAACTAATTTACATGTGGAATAGGCTTCATCATATGCCATAAACCTGAGAATAAAGGGCGTGTAAATCAAAACTAGTCTTGGGTTAAAACTTGTTATAACCCTCTAAAAAATCTATCAAAACATATTTAAATCATTATAGCCCACTAGAGTACAACATTTTAAAGCACATATAACCCTGTTAAGAGATATCAACATACTGGCAACCAATTGCAAATAAAGAGAGATATTTTCAGCTTAACCTAATAATGAACTCAACACAGGTCTTCATGCCTGCTTGAGGCTCCGGTGGGTGCAGTATTAACTGTGTGTACTAAAGATTTGGGAAGCGATCAGTACGCTGGCATGTTAGCGCACGTCTCTAAAACATTTTAAGCTCAAAACTCTCCAAAAGACACGCGAGAATCGATGCGATCTGATGCGTCTTTCCACAGCTGAGGAAATAAAAGGTTCACATCAGGCCTCGGAGTCAGGGGGCTTTCCTACTGCTCGACACGAATCCATGAATATGAGTAACTTGGGGAGTTAGCTGACAGTCGATACATAAACTGATCTTAAGACCAACTACAGTCTATTATAGAGGCCTGTTTATTTTCATACAGTGTGAGTATATTTTGGACAAATGAAAGAAAAAGATGCCAAATGTTAGTAGTGCTCATAAAATACTTTGAACACCTCACAAGTTACATGGTTTTGGAATGAATGTGTGCTTGTTTTTGTTTTTTACATAGAAAAATAAAAGCAATGGGGCGTTGTGTAAAGTAGCAGATATATCGCCCCCATTGGAGGCCAAATACGTAAATTCCTGACATAATGGAGAACTTACTATGGTTTCCAAGTGGCACTTAAATGCTTTGGGGCAAGCTACAGTTTAACCGTTCCTACGGTGCAGTCCATAAATTTAGGGTGTGACACATTCTTTATGTCTTTGGTGGTGCGATCAATTATTTTTTTGGGGGGGGGATTTAGTTGTATCCATCACACCATTTTAGCAGTTGCTAGGAGTATGGTTTTCATGACTAGAATAAATATGTAGAGCTGTTATTTTGGTAAATTGACTTCCAACAACTTGCATCATTGCACCGTTCTCCTCCTTTTTTCTTTTTACCGCTAAAGTGGCCCTTTTTTCTGACACTTTATTTAATAAGAGATGTAGTTCGGTAGCTCTGGATGTTGTTCCGCATCACGCTGAATGTTTAAATAGGAAACTCATTTCTAATACATTGAATATTATAAGGTGATAATATGATTTTACAGCTTGTGTCACTGCTTCCAGTGATCAAACAAAGCTTTTAATATAATATGTATATAAAAAAAATCTATTTGTTGAATTTACTTTAAGTATGCATAGAAATGCAATGTTAAACAAGAGAGTCAGCACTTTAACCTCCTGTTGTACACTTGTTACTTTGACATGGTGGATACAATTACATACACGGATATGTTGCAACTGGACAATATATTTTAATACAGTTGTCCAAAAGCTTTTTTTGTTTTTTAGTTAAATGTTTGTTCTTCCTGCAGTCTTACCCTCCATCCTGACAAGGTGCGCGTGGCGTCTGGCCAGACAGCAGGGGTGGATAAAGACGGCAAGGTGACCAGTCTAATGACACATATACTATATTCACATCTTAAAATGCTATGTTCTGTATTTCTGCACATGTATGCATACGGCAATTATGCATAACCATAAGAGTGTGTGTGTATTAGTCCCTGCAGCCTTGTGTTCATATTTGGGACTCCACCACCCTCGTGACCCTGCAGCAGATCGGCCTGGGAAGCTTCCAGAAGGGAGTGGGATCAGTTGCTTTTTCCTTTGCTGTGAGTTGATTACAATATAACAATATACTGACTGTAGATTCTCAAATAGTTATTTATAAATGATTTACCTCAACTGCAGAGAGAACCAGGCCTTAGTTGAGACGTGGCCGATATTTCACCCGTCCTCCGGCTAATGCAACACAATTACCGGTCCTGATCAATTCAGTTTGATGTATATGTTCTATTCACCACTCTGCTGATAACACTTCTTTGCAAACATAAGTATTTTTATCTTCTTTATTTAATGCCATCAATCTCTTGTCAGTTCCAATTTGCCATTTTTTTTCGATTGCAATGAAGCTCCCATCAAACAAAACCGTGCAGGTGTTCACACTGAAACGCTTCAAGCCTTTTATTTCCTGCTAGGATTGTTGAGTTTTATTGATGATAGCTTACGTTTTTAGTGAATGACAATAGTGTTTGCAGAGTGGTGAGTATGACATAATGGACAGAGTGAATTAGCGTCGTGGGACGTTACATTATGCTGAGTTTACAATGTTTAATTGTTCCGGATGTTGTTTTCAGGATTCTGGAGCATTCCTGTGTGTGATCGACGACTCTAACGAACACATGCTGTCCGTATGGGACTGCAACAAGGGGACCAAGCATGCGGAGGTCAAGGTAAAGAACAGTCAGGTCACGGTGGAAATGAACCCTTAATAATAAAGAAACCTCAACCCTTTTACAATGATAAGGCTACTTATTATCACCAGCTTTAAGGAACTATTATTCCTCATTTTATGTATGATAACAATCGCATTAATATGACCTGGCTGCACCGAACACAATGTTGTACAATATATTCAAATTATATTTTAAAAGCACAATAATAAAACGGTTTCGCATGAAATGTGACCCAAAAAAAATAATACTGTTTTAAAAAAGCATTTAACTCTCTGCACCAACAAACCTACTTCCAATACGTTAGAGCAGGGGTCTTCAACGTTGTTCAGGCCAAGGACCCCCAAACTGGTGTAGCATGGAGCAGGGACCCCCTGCTTCAAAGGAAGTTCTGCGCGAGGGGGGGTGCTGTCGGAGTTCTGTGCGAGGGTGGAGGGGGTGCTGACGGAGTTCTGTGGGAGGGGGAGGGTGCTGTCGGAGTACTGTGCGACGGGGGGTGGGGAGGATGTGAAATGTGCAAAATAAAAATATATTTTATAGAAAAATATATTTTTATAAAAAAAATTTTGCTTTATCTACAGGACCCCCTGTTGAAGACCTATGCGTTAGACTATTCCTTTTTCACAGGTTTTCATTTCAGAAGTTTTACATCATCTGACATTTCTGAAATTATCATTCACCACAGGCTTTCATAATCCTCACAGAAACAATGAAATCCTTCAACTGAAGATAAAGCATGAAAATCAGCCGGGCTTCTTAATGTGAGCACAGTGACAGAGGCTGTTCCTCAGCCAGATGCCCGTCATGGCTGCATGGTGAATGTGTAGATGGTTTTTTATTTATAAAGGAGGTCTGTTTTGAGAGATTAAGGGGGGTGGGGGAGAAAGATGGCGGTGGTGTCTCTGCTATGCTTTTATGGGCTTTTATCCCAAAACGCCTCAACTTCCCTGAGAGCAATTTCGGCAAGGCTGTCATGGCAACAGTGTAAATATTTTATACGATGCATTTGTCCAGCTGTGTGTGTGTGTGTGTGTGTTCTCTAATATGCACCAGTGGGAATACATAGGTGGGTGTTTGAACTTGTATTATCATCTCGAGACAAGAATTTAATGGGCTCGTGCAAGAAACGTAGGTTTTGTTGATCGAAGCATCCAAAGTACGTGGTTCAGCGTGAGGAGGCAGCTCAGTGCTGACCCGTACTGTATAAACACACAAGTTCATGCAGCAGGAACAAGATAATTATACCCCCCTCCCCTCTCCACAGCAGTGGAATAGTCCATATGCCAATTGACGGCGCTGCCATGAATGGAGCTTTTTGTGTCGAAATGATGTACTCTCTGTACAAACTGTCACCGAAGACCTGCGACTGAGACTGTTTGTGCATTTTGTGTCTGTGCCTTGTGGAAAAAAAACCATCTTAAGATAAAAGTGTGTGTGTGTGTGTGTGTGTGTGTGTGTGTGTGTGTGTGTGTGTGTGTGTGTGTGTGTGTGTGTGTGTGTGTGTGTGTGTGTGTGTGTGTGTGTGTGTGTGTGTGTGTGTGTGTGTGTGTGTGTGTGTGTGTGTGTGGCAAAAAGGGGGTATGCTAGTGAGAGTTTCTTATACCAAAAAGGCTTAGCCCTCCCCCATATTTAAGTCACGGCCTCTTTCATAACACATGAACCATTTCTCGTAGACTTTTGTGTGCGGCATAATTGCAATTTCAAAGACACTTTTTGAAAGAGTTGGCGTTTGGGTCACAAGAACCTTTCTCAAGCACTCAGAAGTGTGTGTGTGTGAGAGGATGCATGCGCACATGGAAGCATTCGAGTACGTGGTCGCAACTATTGCCAAGTCAAGCTTGTTTTTACTACTTCTGGGCAGCGGAAGTTGAAACCCCAACATCTGATATATTATCACCGTAGCACATTATCACATTGTTGCGACTGACCTGCTTAGGTGTCAGCCACCAAATACCTAACCTTTTGATGTCATGCGGTCCTAAACAAATAGCGTACGGTGGATTTATCAGAGCTGGAAAGCAGGCTGAGTTTGGAGGCCGTGAAACCATAACAAAGAGCTTAAAGAGGCCCAAATGGTCAATAAATCTTAGGGGAGCTGCAGAGTTGTATGATATTTTTTTATGGGCTCCTTTTTAGAACAATTAACCTCTTTCACTTTACACATGGTTGGTTCCCTCTCAGCACTCTTTTTCAGCCTTGTTTCAGCAGCAGCTGTTCTCATTGAATAAGCTCTGATAAACCAACTGTACGCAAACACAACTCAAAGTGGACGCTAATGTCGCTCCGTATCTGCTGGATGTGCAAATGGACAACAGTTTGCTAACATATTATCCATAATATATAATATAACCGCAATGTGTTAATGAGGAAATCTAAGGCATATCATAGTTGGTCTCAATGGTCATTGTAATTGAGCTAAACACGTGTTTCTGTGTGTCTTTGTTTTTAGAATACCAACGAGGCCGTGTTCGCTGTGGAGTTTAACCCCAGCGACAGCACCAACATCATCACCTGTGGGAAATCCCATGTCTACTTCTGGACGCTCATCGCAGGACAGTTCACCAAGAAACAAGGCATCTTTGGAGTAAGACACAGTCAATTTATCCTGACAGCAAAAGGTTCTGTGTCTTTCAATTCACTTCAGTTCCCTTATTGTCTGAGTATGAGTAAGTACTACACAATTAGGTTTGCAGCTTCCTCAATTTGAGGCCAAAAAGGGAAGAAAGAAGCATAAACAAAGGGAACTGAAACTTGAGAGTAACCATATTGATTCTGAAGAGGGCTGGGTTAAGTCTAAAAGAGAAATTAACAATCTGGACTAATCTAAGATGTTAAGTGCTGAAATGTATATGTAGTGTAGTGAAGCAAGTATTTATTTGACACCAGTACTAACGATGTATCAAACTATTGTTCTAAAAACATATTTTCAGAAATACAAGAAGCCCAAGTTCATCCAGTGCTTTATGTTCAGTCTGACTGGAGACGTTCTGACCGGAGACTCTGAAGGAAACATCCTGACGTGGGGAAAATCAGCTGCAGATGTCAAAACGCTCGGTAAAGGAGCCAAAGGTCAGTGCTGTACATCAATATACACTATAGAAAAATAAGTCTCGATATGAAGTCTCATGTTTTGTCGGTTTGAATAACAAAACTAGATGAAAAGCTCCAATTTCAAAACGTTCGTCTCCATGCACAGTGATGAAACGGCTTCATTTCCCACAGAGACCTTCCAGATCATGCGACAGACCAGAGCCCACGAAGGCAGCGTGTTCACCCTGTGCACCCTGCATGGTGGCGCTCTGCTCAGCGGAGGAGGGAAAGACCGTAAGATCATCCGCTGGAGCGCCGACCTGGCTCCCGAGAGAGAGTGTGAGGTGAACCACAACTGCATGTGTGTGTGATGCTGTTGGCGGAGGGCTCGGTGAAGTTGCATTTAAATTAAAGAGGGACAGGTTTGTTGATTTTTTTAAATGTGATTATTTGTCCAGATTCCAGAAAATTATGGGGCAGTCCGTACCATTGCAGATGTGGATGGGGAGGAACTGTTAGTTGGTACAACCCGCAATGCCATCCTCCGAGGCACCTTCTCAGACGGATTTGTGGCCATAGTGAAGGTATGTAAATAATGTTGTTTAAAAACATTATTTTTTAGGATTGGATGTTCTTCGATTGAAGATTTTGTATGGACTATACTCAGTGTTGGGGAGTAGTGAACTACATGTAATTAACCTGCTAGTGTATTTACATTTTGCAGTAGCTTGCTGGTTATTCTTGATATACTTGATTCATATCTGCATAGTGATTCAGATATATTGTTTTAATTGTTAAGATTGTACAATTTAGATGTAACTTCTTTTTTTTTTTATTACATTTTTAATTCAGAGTGCCATTTTCTGCTGGCATGTGACTTTTTTGTGTTATATTTTTGTTATCATTTCATATTACATGTACATGTACAACATCGACTGTGCTTTATGTACTGTACCCATGTTAAGGGAATGTCGGTAACAACAAGCGCTGTTAAATATATCAGCAAACACTCCTTGAGCAGCCGGTGGATCTGTTTACAGTGCAACCAAACAAACTAACATTGTTTTAATCGAGGAGATGGTAAATAATCTGTCTTTTTTTCCATTTTAAGCAACTTTCATCTGATTTCATGCTGCACACTGCTGACGTATTTCAAATCCGGTGATACAAAATGTTTTTCTTGCTTTGAAGACCAATTTTTATGGAATGATCGCGGTCAGCAAGAAATGCAATGCTATTTTTTTTACTTCTTCACAATAAAAGCCAACCTGCGTTTAGCCAGGGAAATTCTTTTAATGTGAAGCAGCAGCAGTCGAATCTTTTCTTCTCTTTAGCCATAACATGCAGCTCTCACATGGTGTAAAGAGGGTGAACAGTGAGGCTGATGCCAGTGAGATAATACCACAAACAGTAACACTGGATTACATGCAGCATTGTTCCCTGATAATCCCTCACGCATGCAAAGGCCATTTGAATCCAATGCGGGAATGGCGGACTCTGCCACTATCATTGAAAACATGAGCAGTTTTTAAAAAGTGGTTTTGATGTCATGGAAATCTTAAGGATTGTAACTTTAAGGCTGCACTCATTTTAAAACCTTTTTATTGTTTCAGTTTCTATTGTGCTGTGGTGCAAATTCATTTAGTAAATCTAATTACCTGACACGCGACAAACCCGGGCTCCAATGTGTTGTATACTATGTAATGGTGGGCACTTGAGGATGACTGGACACGTACACAATGCACTGAGATTGGGAGGAATGTGAGGTCAGAGGCTTATTTTTGTCCCATGTTCCCCTAATGTGCTATTCCAGCCTTGAGTATCTTGTATCCACATTTATGCAGTCTGTTTAGATCCAACAGATTACAGTCAACAGCTGGCATCAGAAAGCATTTCAGCAAGGTCTCTACTGACCACTGGAATTTGGCTTCCTGCTCACAATTGACTTTTATTTGTGGGAAACTGAAACCGCTCCCAGAAAGAAAACACGACCATAAGCTCTGCCAGTGGCCCCTAGTCATCATTTCACCCAACGAGTGTTAGAGAGAATGAACCGCATGATTTTGTTTTGTAACAAAAATATACACGTCTTTAATATACAGCACTGCCTATAGACATTTAAATTAGCCACATATTTTAAATGTCTTCAACGTCCTTTTTCTTTTCCTTTTTAAGCTAAATATTTCAAGTTGAAAACTGAATCGTAAACTAATATATGAATCATTATTTATAATAATATGGGTGTTTTTTTTCAAATGTAATTTCAATTCATTTCTGAAATACTCTCAAACAAATAATAATAATAAAAAATATTCTTTAAAAATGTGCTGGGGAAACAGATGGGTTTTCTGTCTGCGACAGAAGGAGTGAAGACTTTCTGCTGACCTGATATCAATGGGGAGCTTATTCTACCATTTTGGAGCCAGGATGGCAAACAGGCGGGTTATATTGTGGAGAACTTGGGTATGTTCAAGACCAGTCGGGCTGCTGCTTTCTGGATGAGCTGTAGAGGTCGAATGGCACATGTAGGTAGTCCAGCCAGGAGGGACTTGTCAAGGCGTAAGATGACAAGAGCCTGGACCAGAACCTGTGTCGCCTTCTGGGTCATTAAGAGACGTATCCTCCTAACATTGTAAAGAGTGTATCTGCAGGAGTGGGCTGTTGTAGCGATGCTGGCTGGCATTGAAGGACAGTTGGTTAGTGAATGACAGAGCCAAGTTAATTGCTGTACAGGGAAAAGAGGAGGGGTTTCAGGGCACAGCCCTGAAAAGCCCCAGTGGTGAGTCGACCGACAGAGACCCTCTCCAACTTACCCTGTAGGATTTGAGAAGGGTTGAGAGCAGAGCCTGAGACTCCAAGTTCTTGGTGGGTGTAAAGGAGGATCTAGTGGTTCACTGTGTCGAAAGGTCCAGAAGGATGACAACAGAGGAGAGGGAGGCTGCGCTAGCAGTGTGACAGCGAGGAGGGCAGCGTCAGTTGAGTGGCCAGATTGGTGCAGATCAAAAAGGTTGTTCCGGTGAAGATAAGACGAGAGTTGCTCTCCTAAGTAATGCTTTGGGATGAATGAACATTTTTGATTTTAGAAGTCAAGATTGTTTCGTAAGAGCGTTTGAAGAAAAGCATGGTTGCAGTGAAACCGATGCATTGGTACAAAAGTACATGGAAGTAGCATTTAGCATTTAATTTAACTGTGTACTGATTAAAACTTCTTTTGTTGTTTGACTGCGTGTGTGTTTGCGTGTTTGTGTTTGTGTGTGTGTGTCTCAGGGTCATGTAGATGAGATATGGGGGCTGGCTACACACCCCTCTCAGAACATCTTTATCACCTGTGGCCACGACAGGCAGGTGTGTGTGTGGAACACAGAGGAACACAAGTTGGACTGGTGCATCTCCCTGGAGGTAGGACACACTGATCCTGGACTAAAAACATCCCTTGTGTATTTTTCAGCTGACTAACAGTACTTATATTTTAATAAAGATACATTCCAGTGGTGACAAACGTATGGTTAACTTATCCTGTGTGTCTGTCAGGATTATGGGTTGTGTGCTGATTTCTGCCCTAATGGATCAGTGGTGTCAGTCGGCCTCAACACAGGAAGGTAAGACAGTACAAGCCCTGTTAGACTTCAAAAGAATTAAATAAGATAATGAAAAAAAATGAAATAATCAATATATACAAGTGTATAAAACCTGAAACATTTCAAATGAATAGTTTTGTTTTGTTCTCTGTGGGTTCATCACGACGTGTGACATCTTTCACATGACGCACAGTCATTAGATTTTTTGTTAAGATAAAAATATTGATTAGTGCAGCTTTAACACGAGGTTAATATTAATTTCTCACCCTCAGAATAAAAAGCTTATTTCCCAAGATGTTGAACAGTATAATGCAATAAATGACATTTACAGAGGAGAAAGTATATAGTCTGTGCCATTACATAGCTGTGACTGACAAGTAGGGCCTCAACCAATGATTATCGATGAATCTGCCAAACATTTTCTCGATTAATGTCAGAAAATAGTCAAAAATTTACATCCCAGTTCCTCAAAGTCAAAGGAGATGTCTTTAAATGTCTTCTTCTGTCAGTCCAAAACCCATAGATCAGTTGTATATGATATAAAACAGAGAACAGCAGGAAATCTCCATATTTGAGAGACTCAAAACAACATTTTCTGACATTTTTGCTTATAAAATTACTTTTACCATTAATCGATCGAGTTGGAGATTATTTTTCTGTCGAGAGCTCAAGAAAGACTAAAGAGCTGTCTGCTATCCAGTCAGTTGTCATTACCGATGAATCTCTACCTGCCTCTGTCCTGTTAAACCTCTTCCATCCCCCTGTCACACTAACAGGTGGATGGCCTTTGACCTGCTGACCAGAGAGGTGGTCACTGAGTCCACTGATGGGAACGAGCAGCTGTCTGTCATGAGATACTCACCAGGTCAGACTTCAATGCCAGCACCCTGTTGTCTAACTTCTGTCAGAGTGATTATAATTCAACATTTTATGAACAGGCTAGTGTTTGAGCCAACAAATGGAGCCAAAACTATACCTATACTAAATTCCATTGCACTTCATGCACTGAATTCAAAAAAAGAAAAGCCGAAGAGAAAAATAATGTGTAAATCCCCTATAACTTCATGAATGGCCTTTTGTGTTGTCAGATGGCAGCTTTTTAGCTGTTGGCTCCCATGACAACTTCATCTACATCTACAATGTGACGGAGAGTGGCCGACGTTACACCCGCTCTGGGAAATGTAATGTGAGTTAAATATCAAATCTATTTCTAAATGTTCCCTTTTGTTCCTTGGATTTTCTCTCGCTACAGTGTTTTTTGTTCTGCGCCTGCTCGGCCGTGTTGGCTATCACTGCTAATGCTATCTAGCCAGTTCTTCTTCTTTAGGTAGAAGTCTAGTGATATTCTGTATTCTTCTTCTTGGCAACCAATCTCACGTGCAGAGCCAAACCAATAATGCATTGAACCTACTAACATCCTACTAAAGCCTGTTATATTTTACTGCAGCCCCAAATACTTACTAGAGCACCAAATGTGGATTAATCCGCGGCTGAAAATAGTCCCCAACAGATGCACCATTTCCTCCTGTTTGAGGAATATTTGTGAAAAACTACAGTTACCAGCTGTTTTAGGAAATAACAGAAGCCTTTAAAAAAAATAATAATATATATATATATATATATATATATATATATGTATGTATATGTATGTATATGTATATGTATATATATATATATATATATATATATGTATGTATATGTATATGTGTATATATATATATATATATGTATATGTGTATATATATATGTATATATATATATGTATATATGTATGTATGTATATATATATATATATATATATATATGTATATATGTGCCTTGAGATTGCTTTTAGCTTTGAAAGGCGCTTTATAAATACAATTTTTTATTATTATTATTATTCAGGTGTTTTTTAAAGCTTTATGTCTGACCCCCACCACCCCTCGCCACTTCCCCAGGAAAGTCAGAAAGTATTGAGAGACTGACTTAACACATTGTTGGTTCGGGTCTACACATGGGATTTGCTGTCAATAAAAAAAGTACAGAATAACACCATCCTTAACCTCGAACATTCATTCCACAGTTAGGTTATAGAGCATAATGTGACACTGCCTCTGCTTATCTGTCCAATCAGGGTCATTCCAGCTTCATAACTCACCTGGATTGGTCCAAAGATGGAAAGTACATTATGTCTAATTCAGGCGACTATGAGATCCTTTACTGTAAGTGAACAAGTATCATTTTGTGCGTAAATCCAGAGACGGCTTATCAATCTACTGTTCTGACGATGAAGATGAATGTATTGTGACAGGGGACATAGCAGCAGGGTGTAAACTGTTGAGGAATCGCTTTGAGAGCAAAGACAGAGAATGGGCCTCCTATACCTGTGTGCTGGGCTTCCATGTCATGGGTGAGATACTGTACTACTCTCATGTGTTGTTGTAGCACCTGAACAACTTGGTGTTATTTGATCAAGCTGACTGTGTCGCTGTGGCGTTTCAGGTGTGTGGTTGGAGGGCTCTGATGGCACGGACATCAACGCCCTGTGTCGCTCTCACAGTGAGAGGATGGTGGCCGTTGCTGATGACTTCTGTAAAATCCACCTCTTCCAGTACCCCTGTCCGAAACTTAAGGTACCGCTCGTATAACCGCTCTGTCTACTTTGGCTGCCTTTACATAAAAAGCAAATATTATATATTATATTAATAGTACGGATGTTTTGAAGTGGGGTTGTATGAGGTCCAACCTAAAGAAAATTAATATCAGTTTAATTCTACGTTATATTTAGAATATTTGCACCCCTTTACCTAGCAGTCGGACAGTCCTTTCGGTTATCTATGCTCTCTTCAAAGCCACCAGACTCCATTGACAAAAACTGTAATTTTACCTCGCAGGACACGGGGGTTGCCGGTTTACAGCCTTGATCGGCTATTTGTTTGTGTTACTGTATGACTTTGGTTTTTTAAAGGGTTAGTTAGGAATCACCAAAGTCACACTATAACACTAACTAACTAACCAAAGGTGGAACAGCAACTCCTGTGTTCTTCAAGGTAAAATTACTGTTTTTGTCAATGGAGTCTGGTGGCTTTGAAGAGAGTGTATATATAATGGCTTTATTTCCCTGTCGGAAAGGCCTGTCTGACGACAAGGTAAAGGAGCTAGCTTATCTTCTTTGTTTGTCAGCTAGTTTAGTTCCCAATCTAGGGGTCGGGCCCCTCCAAAGGGTCAGGAGATTAATCTGAGTGGTCTCTTTTGTTGAAATATTGGATAATTTGACCTCTTTGGGCCTCGAACTGTTGAAATTAACGTGAATGAAATTTGACAAGTTTAGAGGAGAATGATTCTTACAAAGAAAAATGTCAGCAAGTGACCTTATAAGTCATAATGAAATGTGTTATAATATGTTATGATTATTGTTATAAAACATGATTATTTATGAGTGCTTATAACTATAATTATACAGTACTATAAGCCGATTATAACGCATTATAAGAAGAAATAGTTATTTCACAATGACTTTCTATCTCACAGATTTGACAAAATTTAAAGACGTATAGAAACAAAATAAAACCCAGAGGTATATTTAGATTTAAGCAGTTGTTTAAGCTCTATTTATTAAGTCTCACTTGAATCACAACAATACACATCACAACAAGACAAGTCAGTCACACAACGCAGTCAAACAGTCAAAAATAATATTATAAAAAATGTCAGTAAGCTCTGAAAGGAATGAGTCTGTTTCTTTCTTTCCTCTCCAGGCACCGAGCCACAAGTACGAGGGCCACGGCAGCCACGTCACCAACGTCTGCTTCACGCACAACGACTCCCACCTCCTCTCCATGGGCGGGAAGGACACCTGCATCCTCCAGTGGAGGGTGAATGGAGGCGGGGTGGGCGACAGCAGGGAGAGACTGGCCTCGGCCTCGTCCACCTCCACCAACTCTCCAGAACCTGCCGCCAGCTAGGAAGGACATGCGTTATTAACAGTGACAGAGGGGGAAGTGTTTACACACAGCCAGAGAGGCGTGTTAGTCAATGGACAGCAGCCACAGTTACAGGCTCAGCCGGGCCTCTGCTGTGCCACAGCTGTGTCAGTTTCATGCAGAACGTGTAGAGGAATCCTCTCAAGGAGGAATGTCCACATTAAATGTACACTTACTCCATAATCATGTAAATCCTTGTGAAACTGGACAGTGTGATTCTTCCCTTAACACAGAATCTTTGTCGTTCTGTTGGATGTGCGGTGAGGATCATTAAACGTGGTCATCTATGTTTGCTGGTACAGAACATGACTTGACTTCTATGGTGAAAAAGACTTTGGTTTCAGTGAACATTCCTGTGTTTTAATCCATCTCGTTTATCAAACTTACCAAAGTGCTACATCGTGGCGTACGCCATCGTGCCTATAAAGACGTTTGCATAATGTTTTCTTTTTATATTTTAAGCAGTGTGTGGTTGACATCTCGGCTAATATTGAAGCTGTTTTTGCGCTTGCATCAGACAGACTGTGACAAATCTGTTCCAATGAAATCAATTCTCAGCATTTCTGACTAATTCATTTCTCTAACGGTAGATCAGTACACTTGAAAATGATTACTTAAGTACAGTTTTATATATTTAAGAGGACATTTTTGAATACTGTGATGTGTTGTATCTGTCAAGCTCACAATAAATAACTCAAAACTGAAAAGTGTATTGTGTGTGAAGTGTCACTAGTGGGCAGTGCTGCTCCAGGAATGTGTGCTGTGCTGAAGTCATGGATGTTCCCAAACGCTGAACTCCACAAAGTACAGGAGGATCTTGGTCCTCCAATTCAGTTCAGTTACTTAAAACTTTGTTGATAAAAGTATTCTTATATTGGAGAAGATAACAGGTAAGCAAGTCAGCGGTCTTAATTCTCAGGGTGAGAAGTACTCACATTCTATATTGAACTAAAGTAGCCATACCGTGTCAAAACGTTAAAAGTAAAAATCATGAATTATGTAGAACGGTACTAAAGCAGAGTCGAATCAGACCTGTAAACCTGTCTCTAAATAAGTCCAAAAAGATTATTAATATTACTGATGCATTAAGATAAGACTTTTTTTGCCATCCATCTATATGCAGTACAGTACAGAGGAACACATTTGTTTCCCTGTGCAAAACAAAAAATGAACATTAAAGCATTATTTTAATGGTGGAGCTGGTTGAGGTGGGGCAGATTTTGCTTGTAGTTTAATATATAAAAATTAGTTGCATTTTATAAACTGATCGTTTTGTACAATGTTGTGCAGTTCAAGTGAAAAATATTTCCCCCTGAAATGTAGTGGAGTCGTCTAAAGTGTCACAAAATGGAAATACCTACCTCAAAATTGTATTCAAGTACTTAGTTACTTTCTTACATGAGTCAGGAAAGGGAAAGAAATAACATTTGTTAGCACATTTGTTTTCTTCAGACTTTAGTCCAATTTTTGCGTTGTTCTTGTGAGATGTTAGTTGTACCTGTTCTGTATGGAAGCCTATTTCTGGCAGGAAATAAAAATGGATGAAAACTTAGGAAAAGGGAAAATAATCATGGTAAGTCAAAATTAATTCAATTATGTTATATTAAGCACCTGTAATGGGATACAAAGTCAAACGTATGATGTTTTAAATCAAACTTATTGCACCTACCCATTTACAATACACAACCTATTTGACATCAAAAAGACATCAGACAAACACAATCCCACGAAACTGATCCCATGTCGTTAAATTATTCAAATAATTTGTAAAAATAAAATAAAAGTCAAAATCACGTTAATTAAGTTAACAATATGATATAGCCTATGTCATAATATTGATAGTCAAATTAAAGTTATAAGATGGGCTACTTTTTGACTAAAATTACTTCCAAAACTTTAATAACTTGACTTACTGTTTTATACATTTTAAATAAAAAGTCACAATTCTGTTTTAGTCAATCCTCATTTTGATTTATTATCTCATAATTTCAATTTAAAATGTAATAATTTATTTTAATTTAAGTATTATTATCGCCAACATTTAATTTTTTAAGTAGCATTAATGTACTTAAATTAAACAATACGAGAACCCCTCTGCTTGCTCCACACGCAGCTCAGTCCTTGTGAAATTGGTGATACAACATTATTTAAAGCCTTTTTACATAACTCTTATGATAACAGATTCTAACCATTTCCATGGTGCTTTCAGGATTTTATTCTGAAGGAGGCATGTTTTCTTTGCTTCTACTATGTGTGTGTGCGCGCGCGTGCGTGCATACCCAACTTCCTGCTTTGACTAGATCTAGCAACAACTTTACTTTCTTTGCTTGTGTAGTATGTGGATACTTTTTAAACATTTTTACCAATTTTTTAATAACCCTATGGTCTTCGAGAAGCACAAGATAATCACTTTTTGGCCACTATAAAATATACAAAGTTTTAAACCTTTAGTCATGTGTGTAAGTTAATATCTATGTTTATATAAACAGGTTGTTTATCAAACCAGGGCTGGTGAAAAAGTTAATTGTGAGATACCGGAGAATGACGACAATCTCCGAAGATGACGATTTGCGCACGAACGAAGGGGGCCAGTGAGTGTGTGTTTTCTGTGTGCGAGTGTGTGTGCTGAACTGAGCGGAGGTGAAGAAGAGGAGGATGAAGCTGGGAGCGGAGGATGGGAGGAAGAGTGGAGTAAGAGACAGGCTAGCTGTGTGTGAATGAGTGAGTGAGTGAGGAAGAGGAGAGGAAGGTCGTCGGAGGGACCGAAAACAAAGACTTGGATATTTTGGGGATAACCTCCGGAACATTACTAACGGAAACTTTCAACTTTTTACCCGCCACATCTCGGCTTGTTGTGTCCAGAGCCGGCTTTGTTTCACGGCGGGGGTGTCTACGATAAATGAAGGAATAAAATAGATCCCCATCGACCTTTTTCTACCCAAGCAGGGAATACCCTGGGACTGCTTTTGATAAAGGTTACGAGAGAATGGCGGCCAACATGTACCGAGTGGGAGGTAAGGAATGTTTTACATTTTTAAGACACCCCCCCACAACGTGATTGTTCGTTTCGACAGTAAGGTGGCTAGCTAGCCGCTAGCTGTCTGTTCCGTTAGCGGCTAACTAATGCTAGCTTTTCCTAGCGTCTGTACGTGCATCCACTCTTGCATGGAAGAACGTCAAATCTATTAAAACCTCCAACAATGTAATGTGACTTAGCTAATGAGCGAATGCCAATAGCTCCAACACTATGACTTAGTTTCTACTCAGTTATAATTAGCCAGAGACGCTCCGACATTCGCCATTGATATAATACACCATTCAGTGTTCATTTTTTTGAAAATAACAACTTTTAAAACAGATTGGTGTGATATCTCGACTAGTGTCAACCAAAATACGTTACCCCTCGGCGGGTGGCTGGCAAGTAGCATGAACCGGTTGTGAAAGTTGGTACATCATTTGAAATAAATGCATCCTGGTGAATAGAAGAGTTGATCAAATTGTCTTTATAGTTGCAAGTAAGCAAAGGAACTATAATTTGTCATATTATTGGACGTTGGAGTCGGTACATATGGTAACGTCCTGGAAGTGAACACAATGCTAGTTAGCATAAACTGCTAAATTAGCTGTTGAGAGGTCAGCGACATCCAACAAAATGTAGAGACGTCTGGTGTATCGTTAGCTAGCTAAAGCAGGTCGGCTAGCTTTGTCGGTGGTGTGGGTAATTACATTAGTGCCTCCGCCATATCACTTCATATGCAACGGATAGCGTTAGCCGTGCTAGCTAACTTTGATTGCTAAGTTTTGTTAGCTTAGCGCTACGTACTGTATGCGTTAGCCGGTGTGATTGCTTTAAAACAATACTAACAGATAACGTTAAGTGGTTAGTTTATTAAGAGAAACTATATTGCCTTATACTATGTATCGGTAGTTACAACGAAACACCGGCAAGTGAAACAAGCAGCGTTAACTAAGTTGGCTAACACTACCTTGCTACCAGTTTCGTTTGTGTAGGTGAGACTTCTCATTGTATTATGTACCACTACTTTGGCACTGGATGGAAGCTGTAGTATCTCAGCAAATTAAAAAAAGAATATATAAATATAAATATATTTCACATTATCCCGTGATTTGTGAAATTGTGTGTGAGCTACAGTAAACTGTTGCAGGTTGAAGATTTTCACTTCACTCGTTTGCTAACACCGGGTAACCAAACGTCACCATCGTTATGGGAAGAAACGAAACGCCGGTAGAGACTGCTAGCTGCTAGCTACATTGCCTCCTCTGTTTCCCCCCCGTTTCATCGACCCTGAGATATGTACAAGAGTACCTGCACTCTACTGTGGATGTTGATCAGTCCGTTTATCTTTCCAGTGCGTGTGACTAACGTTTGTCTATAATCTTTAATAACGATGTTAGGACTTGGTGTACCTTCTTTGAGTCTGATTTTGTGGCGTCCGAAATGGTTGAATTGACAGTGAGACAGTGCGCCACTGACAGTCTTATTGCTGTGTAAGGTCTGGTCACACAAGAGTCTGTGGTCTATTTAGGTCATGCTGATTAAACACTACTCTGCAAAAATATGCTGCACAATTATCTGTTTAATGTAAACACTCGGTTTTCGTCGAATGTTATAATGGCATGCTACAATGTTAATGTGTTTGTTATAAGGTAGCATCGTTTTTTGCATCAGTTTGTTCACTGGTTAATGAGTCTGACTAGTCTGGAACATATCCACAGCAGATAGCAAGAGCACCTCTTGTCGGCGTTAGTGGCAGACTGCTAGAATAAGCCGATACTGAGCTTTTATGAAATATCAGGTATTGATTATTCAGACTATTACTTATTTTTCCCCCCCTTTTTTCAAGGTGCAACTTAAACCAAAAAAATAAATCACGGTATCATTGGATTTTTTAAATGTCCTGCAATGGTAAAAAGAAAATGCTTTTCAGCCTTAATGGTTACTGTATTTGTATTTACATTGACTCCAATGTTTAGTTCCCTTCCCTATTTTTTGGTCTGGTTTTTGTAATATGGTGTTCAGTGCACACATTCAGATACTGTTTGTGCATGAGACCTGTAAAGCTGGATAGATACAAAGGCTTGCTGCTCAGAGATGTTCTCCAACCCCTAAAGGACATGTGATGTGTCTGTGTTATGAACAGTCAACAGGCATTCTGAGGGAACTTGACATAAGATGCTTTCTTATCCATTTTTTTGTAGAGCCGCTGGGTCTCTCTGGTGAAGTTGTCATGTTTGCCAGCTTGCTCGATCATGAGTGTGCCGTGGAATTTCCACAGCAGGAATGCAGTGTGATGTGGCAAATGAAATGTTAGTGTTAATGCTAAGTCTAGCACATAACACATTGCAGTTAGCAAGTGATTATGTAATTACTTAGAAATGTATTTTAAAGTAGCCCACACAGTACCAAGGTTAAGTTATTTGGCTGTTTAACGTAGAAACGATCAAGAAAAAAATGCATTTTGTAATGTAGGCATTACTGGCAATTTTAATCTGCCAGAATGAGTTCATATTTTATGAAGCAAGTGTCCATGGATTTTGCGTTCCATGAGGATTTCTATTGTTGCAGCTGGATGGTGCAGGCCTATATTACTAGTCCTCTAGAAGGAGAAGCACACAGTGTTCAGCCTGCATGTAAGATCATTATCTTCCCCAGAGATTAGTCAAAGGGCTTCCTCCTCTTCATTCACCCTCAAGCACCCAGCATACTGCGCCACTCCAGCCGCATACGTCCACAACAAACACTCACGGCTCCTCAGACACTTTCTTCTTAGATCTTTTTTTCTACCCTTAAATACATACATTAACATTAAACCAGCTGAAGCTCTGATGTCCAGTGTTGTTTTCGTGGATCATTGATCCATCAGCCCCCTCGTTCATTGATACACTAAGCTGGCCTCAGTGCTGGTGGAACAGGAGCATTCTTTAATTTGTCCCACTGGGCAAGAAGTAGAGATGGAGGGCTGTAAAATGAAAGAGTAGCTTCTTACGTTCACCATCACTATGTCTTTAGAGCTAGAATCCGTCATGTCAGACACATGAGCGTACACATCCTCTTTTGGTGCTTCAGCCAGTGTTGTATAATAAGGTGCTGTTGCGTTCCTTCACTGTGAACAAGGAGGTGATGCTTTTCTGGTCTGGCTCCTCATCAGTGTGCTAAGTAGAGCAAGAAATCCTTTCCCTGTCTGAATCCTTCCTTCTCCATCTCTGCTTGTGATGATGCATCCGAAACCCACTGATATCCTCCTGAGGCTCTCTGTCCCTGCTTGTGGGAGGACCAGATGGAGCTTGACGTGAAGCCACACTGCTGTGCAAGAACTGCATCAAAAGCTACAAGGAAGCACTATGTCTGTGGTAGTTGTAGGATGATTGAATGGTGGGCTTGATCAATATTTTTAAAGGCTAAAATCTCTCAGTTAAAGCTGTCTGCAATTGTTAACCGCTGGTATTGTGAGCTCATATTCACTATCATTAAATCTTAACATAAGCAATTACAAGTTGTTTACAAAGTATAATGACCTCATTTTTAAATTAAGAACAAATTGTTTCGCATAAATGACTGATTTTAGTTGCACCAAATAAGACTAATATTACAAATGTAACTCCACCTTGCTGCAGTGTTTCATGGCTAATATGAAGCTTTTTGAAGGGAGCTGTATTTGTATGTGGGTACTGTGACCAATCTGCGTCTTGTAGAGCTGGGTAACAAACATATTTGAGTCTTATTGCAGTGTTCAGTTGAATAATATAATTAAGATTTTTAAAATCCTGAGATGGATTTTTGCACCCATTTTCTTTTGTGTTGAGTGTATGCTGTGGTAACGTAAATGCTACAGTTAGAGCTGCCTTATATGTCAAATATCTACAATGTGAAAGCATATTGCAGTGTGTATGAGACAGCCTTACATGTGGTACAGTTCTTTTGTTAGTCTTGCTCAACTGCTGTGCACATATAGATCTGTGTGTCTTCGTTTGGTTTAGATTTATTCTGCCAAAAAACCTTCACAATCCAACATAAAACATGGACACACAAACGCAATACGAAACTGCAAGTGTTATGCATACAATTGGAGCATAAAAGTAAAAATAACTTATTTCCTTATTTGTCACGATATGGCGAATATCATCTTTTTTGTATCTGTGCAAGAAAAAAAATCTGTTTGTTTGTTTTTGCCATATTATTATTTGCCATCTTTTTTGTTTCAGGCCTAGATAAAACATGCCCAACATCTTTTTACAATTTATCTTATAGTGTGGATAATAAACATCTGATCACAGGCCTTTGCATTTACATCATGCTCTTGTTATCTGGATTCTGACTACAAGTCATCAATATGCAAATTTGGTAGGCCGAGCTGGTGGACTTGCCAGTAAACATGGCGCGTGTCAAGTCAAGGGAAGTGATACTGTCGTGTGGGTTCGACTTATTTTTGCTTTGCAGAGTAAATGCTCATCTGTAGCTTTTTGACAGACTTGCTTGAGTCAGCAGGAAGAGGTGGAGTTAGATGACCAGCTTAATTCAGCTTGTTGGGCAGATGTCATTTACACCTGGCTGAATTCTGATCACAAAGTAAGCCGGACCATCTCTAGGGTAGTCTGGCTGATTGTATCCACTCTGTGGGAATTTACATGATTTTTTTGCAGTTCCAGATCAAATATCCAGATAGAACTTGGATGTTGGTGAGATCTTTAATGTGTCCTCTTTGTTAGTCAGTAGCTTGACTGAATTGTAGTAACACAGGTTGTCCACTACATTATCTCCATTATCACCAGTGTCATAATAGGCTTCACTTAGTGTTTGATAATGTGGGAGTTGATACTTGTAGCATTTCACTATGACAGGATTTACCTTGTAACTACACCTGGCAGCCTTTCAGTCCTTCCAGTTCATAGCACTCCTATCTCTCCATTGTAAATTTAAGCATAGGGATGTCATTTTACTGACACGCCTGCTTTATTCTGAGTTTGATCAGTTTCCTTTTTGACTGAACTGACGCAAGTCTTTGGAGGTGTGATGCAAGGATATTTACTGCGTGTGTGTGGAGTGAATGTTGATTGCGCTGTAGACTGCTTGATCATCTGACCGCCATGCTGCTTTTGGACAACCTTCTGGCCTTTTGACCTTTTTTCATGCGACTTGAAGAAGTCTCCTAAACTGATACAAGAGCTTCTCCACGTTACCAACGTCACCTTATTCCCACCAGAATGCCAGAACCTGAACCATTAATTCAGGAAAATAAATTTAGCTGCTGGATATTATGTGGCATTATTGGCGATATTAGTTGGAGACTTTTTATGTGATTATTGTGTCCGTTACATTTTAACCACATTGTGCTTGATCTGTTCCCCACCGTTGCCACATTCATTGAAGTATAGGCTGGGTCAGCGCTGTGTGTGGTGTGTGTGTGTGGGAAGGAAGGATTGCTTGTGGTTAGCAGAATTGGCTGTGAAGAGCTCTGGATACAATGGAGGAGCCTGAGTCCAGCACACACTGATCTCTCCAATGATATAATCTCCAAACTTCCAGTCAATGGACAGATTGCCATAAACTTGTCGTGGATATTCACGGTCCCCAGGAAGAGATTCCTAATGATTTTGGTGACATTAACATTGTAGTCTCTAGGGCCTGCTAGCAGGGTTAGCTTTTTGGTCTTAACTTGTTGCAGGCTCCTGCTCAAGCCAGTTCACAGACCATGTTTACCTCTCCAATCAGATTACATACTGTAGCTTGTTGGGCTGCTATAGATCGTGTGCATGTGACGTCACGCTTATTTCCCAACCCGTAAGTCAACCATGTTGGATGTATACACAACCAAGACTGCGCCCGTTCACGTGTGAGTTGCTGCAACGCTTCGTAATTTTCTTTGCATTTAAACGCCTAAGATTGAAAGAAAATGCCAACCTTGTGCGCAGTGTATAATTGTGGTCATAACGCTATTCGAGACCCAGAGAAACGATTCTTTAGATTTCCTATAATCACCAAAAACAACGATCCAGAAAAGAGGGATGAATTGCTGTCTACCGAACGCCGTAAACTGGTTTAGCAACATAACTCGTGAGGATTTAACAGAAGAAAAAGCACAATTCACCCGTGTGTGTGTGGCGTCCACTTTATATCTGGTAAGAGCTCATGCTAAAGCTATGTTTTCAATGTTTACGTTAAACATTTGTGCTTATGATATACCCGAACACTGTAAGACCTTACTTCTCCATATCGCTGACTGGTAAATAAGGCACTTTCTTTACATGTGATGGCAGCCATTTTCTCTTTTCTTCTGTGCATGTTTTTGTTTTACTTATTCTTGAGACTAGTTCACTTGCGAAAAGTAAAGCACCAATGTGAGAACATGCTTCGCTTAATCCCACCATACAATCACAGTGTGCGAGGATAACATCGCCGCTCTTCTTACTCACAAACCATGGCTTGAGCGGTGTATCTCGAGATCTTTAGAGTGATTAACACGGGCATGGACGAGCACCCTGTCATCTTTCAGTGGTTTGGTAAGAAGACTACCAACCCAGCCAGAAACAAAGACATTATAAGCATCTAAGCTCTTGTATGCCTTCATTTTTGCGTTGGTTGCCCACGACGTTTGTAGCACAAGGTAGTTCACAATATCCGGATATTCAATCGGCGGTAATGAATCTAAATCCTCAATATAATCCGACGGCTTTAGCGTGTACGGGTCACGGCCGCAAATTTGGACTTTTTCCTCTGAATCTTGCCTTTGCAGAGGACTCCAGAGAGTCAGAATACTTTGAAGAAGTCGGAGTTGTATTGCTGCTGTTGTTCGCTTCAGACGCCATTGTTGATTTGTTGTTCATCCAAAATGGAGTCGCACGCATACGTCACAGTTTTGTCACGTGTTTGCACACTACCTATAGGTAACATGGGCCAAGAGGCACACGTCCTACTTATTTTCTAAATAGTATCATAGTTCGTTCTTGTTTTTTAAATGTGAATATTCTAACTTGTAGAAAATATATGTGAATGGAAAATTGTTTGTGGATAAAAGTGAAAATTAACATTTTAAAACCAAACCAGGCAGGAGAGGGAGGAATTGTTGCATGGTGGTGCAAGTGTAACATGAAAGTAGAGTACTGCTACAGGATTTAGGTAACACCCTGCAGTAGTTACCTACAGTTGATATGATTCTAACCTTAACGTCTAACCTTGGATTGCACGTCATGTTACATGAAGTCAGTCTTACAGCCTGGAAAGCCATTACAGCCACAGAAGTGTTTGTCTGACCTGAACTATCAGAGGACAAATCTGACGTGTATTTGGGGCTGATGTAAAATGTATTTTTAGGGGAATAATTACTATATCGTATTTACATTATGAGGTATGGTCATACATTGTACATATTCCCCTGTAAACATGAGTCTAATATTGTTTTTCTGTCTTTTTCCAGATTATGTGTACTTTGAGAACTCCTCCAGCAACCCTTACCTGATCCGTAGAATAGAAGAGCTTAACAAGGTTGGTTATCTCTCTTTCTTCCTTCCACCTCGTCTGATTTAAAAGCTGTTTTCTGTAATACCTTGCAGTGTTGTTTTGTCCTATTGTATACCCTTACCAGGCTGTGCTCATATACCAAAGACAGGCGACAACCAGTGTGTTAAAATGGTATATCGGTACACCTCAAATATGGTCCCAGTCAACATAATGTACACGCACATCGTTTCCCCTCGTCTTTCCTGGTCCCTGGTCAACGTAAACCGTGGTTACTGTAATCACAGGACACTGGTACCGGAGCCACTTTTATAACAGCAGCAGCAGCAGCAGCAGCAGCAGCAGCATATGACACAGGCTTGTTTCCCAGTCAAAGGATTAAGCTCATTTATGTAACACTCTTACATTGAAGGGCTTGTGCTGAGCACCAGGAGGACTGCATCGTCCTGAGTGCTAATGGCTGCTGAGCACAATGAATGGATAGTAAGCGAGAAAGTGGACAGCTCCGGAGCTGGAATGTGGAGGGAAGCTCTGTCTGTGGGCTGTTGATGCTTCCTCTCCTTATGATCACAGTCAATCCAGGGAGAATGAAACCCCTCATCATCTTTCAAACCTGAAGTACTCCGACCAGGGGGGGTGCTCTAACATAGCCCTCAGGATAATAGTGTTTCCCCCTAGGATTTTCTTCCAGCAGCGGTGCTATGTGCGTGACTTTTATGTTGCGCTCTAGAAGATATTTAGCTCGTCCGCTTGCAGGAGAAAGGCTTCAGACACATATTAGTACACAGTTGTAGATTACTCTGAGTCTCCTCATTCTCTCTCCTGTCCTCCTCTCCCCCTTTACTACCTGTTGTCCTGTCTAATGGAATACATGAAGTAAAGGACTTTAAGCAACATACAGAAATAAAATCACTTATTCCGCATAGTATGTGTGTGGAGGAGCTGAGCCCATGGATGTATAAAGAGAACTTGATACAGCAATGAATGTTGCTCTGTGGCGCATTAGCTCCACAATATTTCCCAGATCTTACGTATCCATGGGGCCCATAAAGCAAGCGCACTAGCATTTTCCTTAAACTCCCAGCTGCGCCGCCTCGCCCGCTCTCTGCTCTGTCACATGAATGAGGAGGGAAAATAGGACCTAATGATTTAAATAAGGGCTATTCAAGTGTTTGTACTGGGAAGTGGATTTACATTAAAAAGAATTAGACGCTGATTAGCAGACGTCTCTTTCACAATGTAAATCAATGGGAAAATGTCTTTTTGGGACCCATGGCATTACGTTAAAGGTTCAATGTATAATTCCGAGCCACCATCTAAATTCATCAATCAAAAAAGCCAACAAGTTAACATGTTTATATTTTAGTTGTAGTTGTCATATTTATTGTATTGTAAGTTTTAAAGTATTATAGTGTATTCTTTATATTGTGTAATGCATTCTACATTTACATATCTCTCTCTTCTTGTGTTGATATATTTACTGTGTAGTTTTTACTCCTATGTAAGCCAGTCATATACTTATAATCTTCTCGTGGGGCTTAGATATCTGTGTGTTTACTGTGGCACTGGGGCTGTACGGTCCGTTTTGATAGTTTGTATGTTGGTTTGGAGACGAGCGAACAAATCGTGTTATTGTTTCCTCCTCCCCGCCTACATAGGGCTGCCTCCCCGGAGTTTTATTCGACAGTCGAATTCGAGCTACCGGCTGCACGCCCCACTCCGGTAGCTCGAATTCGACTGCCGAATATTTCAGCACCGGCGGGCTCATGCAGCGCTGGGTCTAACCTGTGTAACGGCGGCAACAGAAAGTTTGGCAATCCGGCGGGGAGTCGGCTATCTGCTGACTGCTAACTTAAGATCTCTACTCGCGGTGGAGCAGCTGTGGGAACGAGGCAAGGGTGCCTTTTTCTCGTTTCTGCCACATTGGATTTAATCAAAACAAACTATCAAAACATGCAGGGATCATGGACGGGATCATATTGTTGACATGCCCTGACTCAGTCAGGCAGCGCTAATTCTTCTCCCTCTGGTCTGAGGGCAGACTGGCGCTACAGTGACTCGCTAACGCCTCCTAGACTGCACCGGAGCGGGGCTATTCGGTTGGCATGCTAACTTCAACAGATATCCCTGTAAAACAATATACATGGACGTCCTTGACACGTGAACACTGTTGCGTCTTCACATTCTGTTGATAATGTTAGTTATTTTAATGAAAAGTTTAAATTCTGGCATATCTTACACATTGAACCACGGTTTGGACACTATGAAAATTGGCTTCAAACCCCGGTGCTCTTCCTGGGGGCTTGACTGAGCCCCTAAAACACAGACACAGAAAGCAGAGGAGAGAATCAAATCAAATCAAATCAAATCAAATTTATTTGTATAGCCCACTATCACAAATTATACATTTGTCTCAGTGTGCTTTACAGACTGTACAGGTTACGACATCCTCTGTCCTTAGACCCTCGCATCGCATGAGAAACGACATATCAATTGTATTGACATTTTGGCAAATTCCACAATATTTGACAAAATACAATGAATTCAAATTGTTTTGTATAAAATTCCATCCGCTACACGTGGGGAGATTTTAATATAGCGCTGTGGCATTGATTAATGCATACAGGCAAACACACACACACACACACACACACACACACACACACAGACAGATAGACAGAGATATATATATATATATATATATATATATATATATATATATATATATATATATATATATATATATATATATATATATATATAATCATGGAAAAAATATCCGATTTTAAGAAGGAACAACTTCAGCATTGTGGAAGTGTTTTGATTACATTAACCTTCAGAGAAAAGAGCAGACGGGCTACATCCCACAACAAAGGCCACATACACTGTTATCTCCTAACTACACTGGCCTGTGTGAGGAACATCTCACACAAGCAGAAGAGAGCAAACACTCAAACAGCAGGCTGAAGTTAGTTTCACATCACCAGCTGGACACTCAATGCGTCATTGAAGTTAGTTTAATATCAAATTGAATGGGAATGAAAGTGTGTGTGTGTGTGTGTGTGTGTGTGTGTGTGTGTGTGTGTGTGTGTGTGTGTGTGAAAAGGTTTCTTTATCGTGTTGCTATAAAGATGGTCTAAAAAATAACAAGATACATTGCAATCATATTTATTTTAAGGCCATGTCACCAACCTCTAATTAGTATTCTCCCCCTGCAATGTTTTGAAAGTGATCCACTAACAAAAATAGCTTCTTTATTTAGACCAATTTTTAGAAACTGGAGTGTGTAAACTAACCAGTTACTAAAATTAGTGACAGAAGTTTCAGAAAGCTGTTGCTGCTTCACATCGAAAGCCCTACCATAGATGGTTAGTAAAAAGACATGACTGTGAAGCAATGACAAGAATTTTCATTATTATTATTGTTTGTACTAAGAAAGGTTTATTCCAGTGTGTTACAACTTTGTGCTTCTTTTTCATTTGCCATCATTAGTAATAATATTATTGTACTAGATTTAGTAACATGGCAGTGTTGCTAAAAAAAAGAACTATGACGGGGAAACCAATTTTTACTCTCGGGTTGTACCTCCAAATAAAGTGTTTTAAGATAATCTGGATAAACTGTTTGCTTGTTTGCAATCTGTCTGATCACCTGACTGCTCGTGTTTCTTTGTTCTTTGTTGTAGCGAAGGTGCCGTGTCCTCGGATATCGACAATCTCTTTGAATACAAAGTTACTATAACTGAAAGAAATTATGGACAAAGCTACAAAAATAAGACCTTTTAAGTGCAACAAGGGCTTGCTCAAATAATATGCCAAGAATCAGAACTGAAAAACAAAACTGAGTTTACCCTTCCACCTAGTTTGTGCCTCTGATTAACCCTTCGCATGAGAAGTGAAATAAACACGGTTGAAGACACAGATAAATGAGCGGTAACTACAAAGGCTCAGACTTCTGACGGGAGTTATAAAAAGTCGAGTCACACCGGTGCTTTATCATGACTTGTAACCACTGACTCTCCACTTACAGACAGCCAATGGAAACGTGGAGGCGAAGGTGGTGTGTCTGTTCAGGAGGCGAGACATCTCAGGCAACCTCAACACCCTGGCTGACAGCAATGCAAGTGAGTAGCAACCACGGAGCCCCAACCTCCTCTCAGCTCCTCTTTTGTTTTCTACTGTGTGAGAGCAGGTATGATATGGCTCACTGCCTTTAATGAACCTCTTCCCCATTGTGTCTCGCATAAAAGCCTCAAAGCACCTCTTCAGCTTTTGTGTTGTAAATTGCACCAAGGCCTGCTTCTGGGGTTAAAGTCAGATCATCACTTTTGTGTGCTGTGTGATGGTTTGGAAAAAGAATAGTTATTGGGAAAGCTGTCTTTAATTATAATCATGTTAGGTATTAAATTGTGGTCATAATATTTTTTTAATATAAATCAATACGCTATTGAAAAAGTATACTTAAAAGTAATTATAACTACTATTAGATCTTAAATTGCACACATGCTGCCTTCCTTTGCTCATACTGTGATTACACGGCTTCATGTTGTATCGATTTAGTTTAATTTTGTCAGCTATTTTTAGATTTAGTCTCTGAGATCCAAAGTCTATGTTACTTTTCGTCATATGTAGTCAGCTTCATCCTTTTTTTAGTCCACTAATACTCTGGACAGTTTAGTCTGGCACACATAAACACATTCAAGAAAAACACTTTAGCCATCAAAAGATCAGCTGACGGAAATCCGTCTGCCCCAGGTGTTCAAAGCGGCAGGTCAGAGGCAGCCGCTCGGTGTGGGAGGATCTTCTCGGCAGTGCCGGCTAGCCCCCGCTCTCGGTTATCGTAGGTCGGCTTGGAAAGTCTCGGGTTGACGGTGGCTCACGTCTCCAGCCATGAGCTTAAATGCGCAATTCGCCGCCTCCCAAAGTTCATGCTGGCGGCGCCGTCTCTCCCTGCAGGGGGAGGAACGGGTCTCAGTGCGAGGGGTCTGCGAGGGGTCTGCGTATGTTATCCAGCTCCAGCCTTCTAGTGTTGCAGAGCAGCTCTCGATTTTAAAACAGCCCAGTGCGAGCATTTCACTGCATGTGTGAGTGGAAATTAGTCTGGGTGAAATGTGGAAAAAAAAATTGATCGCAGTGGCACTCCTTGAGTTGCCAAACCCAGGTTGGCAAAATCCACTCATTGGCTAAAGAATCTTTTGTCTCTACTTTCTCTTACCCATTCGCAAGGAGCACTGCCTAATCAAATTGTATGGCAGTAAAATGATCCCGCAGTTATTTCTTTAGTGAGACATAATAATAATAATGTCTAACTATCATTTTCAGCAGTATCGCGTGAGTATGTCGTGCCTGCCCCGCCCCCCTCCACCCTACCCTGATCCAGCCTAGGAGCCCAGTCTCCGTCCTGCGTGTGATCAGAGAGCCAAGGAGGTGGGAGGGTGGAGGTAGTGGGCTGGTGCTAATGGCATGCAGACTACTGAAGCCTGATCACATTCACTCATTACCCCGACACCAACACCAGCTCCCCCCTCCCTCCTCCTGGGCCACAGTGCTCCAGACAAAGACATCTACGCACACACACACACGCTACGCACACTCACACTACACCTCAAAATGGATGCATTAATGCTGCTTTTTTTTATTGTACTTGGCACCTCACACGCTAACTATTTGTTCCCCGGTCATGTGTCGACAAGTCTGAGATGTGACTAAATGCAATGATGGTAATTTCATCGTGTCTTGTATCTGCTGACAGCCGGCGCTCTTTTTTAAAGGTTTTTATTATTTTTAAAGAGGCCAAGCCGTCAACCTTTCAAACATGGCTTTGTCTAATTAGATTTTATAGGTGATGCGGTGACGGCGCCTAACCACGACTGCACAAAATTAACTGACACATTTTATGGCTGTGTTTTTCCAATTTTAATGCAGCCTCTTTCAATAGCATGAAGTCTCCAACAAGATGGTTATAATAACAACGATGTTTTGGTTATCATTGACCCATTGTCCCAAATATTGAAAATCACATCATCATACACTGATAATCATTTACTACAATTAGATTTTACTAGAGATTTTCTCTGCTGTATCGAGTAACTGAAAGCGTCATTAGTCTAATTAGTTGTTTTCAAGCCACATAGTTCATCTCATAGTGGTTTAAATTGACATGAAATGGGATACAGAAAGTCCAGTCTGAGTAATGGATCCATTACCTTAAAGGCCATAAAATCACATTTTCACAATCCGTTTATTAATACCACTTCCACTGCAGCAGCTATTCTCGGGGGATTCTTGCGTAATCTCGCGATGTTGCGTTGCGTGATCGTGCGATATCGCAAATCCAGCTGCCTCGCAATTTGCGTGATTTTGGCAGACATGGAGGAGGAGAGGGAAGTTGTAAATGCAGATTAGGAGGACGCCCAACAAACAAGATGAGGAAGAACTTTGGTAACAGGATAACCTGACATTTGTAGTTTATTTTGAGTCCAGTCTTTTTTTCTTTTGGTATACTCCAAAATACAAATTGGTGTGACTTTTATATTGCTTTCATTGCACCGACCTGAAGTTAGACTGGTATTTATTTGCACCTTTTAACCTTCAAACCTATAACACTTGAAATTACTGTCCTCGGTTACCTTAAAGCTTCTATTTTGACTCATTTTAGTTTTACTGGTTTGAGTCTTTTGTTTTTAACTCATGTGAGGCACTTCGAATAGATGATAGCGGTCAGTGTCATAATCACTGACAAACACATTGCTTTGCCAGTTTGATGCTTTAATGTGAAGCTGCAGCAGTGGGAAATGTTCGGTTTACATTAGCAGTTAATACAGCATTTATAGAGCAGCATCCAGTTTGTAATACTGCAAATAGGGTTGGGCGATATGACGTATTTTGGCAACGGTAGAAAGTAGAGATTTGGCAATACCGTTCCTACCACGTTAGCTGTGATCTCGTGATTCTTGCATGATCTTGTGTATCCTGCTGCCTCGCAAGGTAACGTGATTTGGGCAGACATGGAGGAGGAGAGTTGTAAATACATCCCAACCAACCCTAGATGAAGAAGAACCCTGGTTACCTGATTACCAGATTGCACAATGTATAAAACAAAATATAGTTTTGTTAATATAGTTTCAAAGTCCATCCAACCCTTTCATAGACACGAGGTGATGTGACCAAATCCATGTGACACCCTTGTGTCACAGTATGTGTCTGTGTCTAACTGAGCATGGATGAAGAAGTGTTCCGGCTCCTTCTATCTGCTGCTGCTCATTTATACTAAACCTTACCTTATCTGCCTCACTTTTTTTTCCATCACTGCTTCCCTCCTCTTCCTCCTCATCACACACACACTCACACTCACACGCACACGCACACACACACACACACACACACACACCAATTCTTTGTGAAGAACAAAAGGCCCTTGATCCGTCCCCAAGGGCCACAGCACGCAACGGGTTAATTCTGACTTGCCTTGTGTCTTTGTCAGACTGTGTGTGTGTTTTATGCTGTGTGCGCTTTAAGAGCCTGTCTCTCCTTCTGTGTGTGTGTGTGTGTGTGTGTGTGTGTGTGTGTGTGTGTGTGTGTGTGTGTGTGTGTGTGTGTGTGTGAGTGTGTGTGAGTGTGTGTGTGAGTGTGAGTGTGAGTGTGTGTGTGTGTGTGTGTGTGTGTGTGTATGTGTGTGGAGGGAGTTGGGGATACATGTTGGGGGGGGGGATGGGCGCCTCAGGTTTGGTACACAGGGTTTCCTACTTTGTCTGGCAGGGACTAGCTGGACAGGAGGAGGAGGGGGGGAGGGGGGTTGAGAGGTTAACAGAAAAGGGGTGTGGCTTAAAGTAACGTCCCTCTCGCTCACTATCTCTCTCTCCCTTGCCCTCACTGACAGGGTTTCCTGTGGCTGAGTGCAGGGGCGGAGTCCACGGAGATGGAGCGATATAGTCCCTCCCCTCCAGCTTGCAACAAATTACTCACCCGCCTGAAATTAGGAATGCGCAATCTAGTGGCCGAACACACACTCACTTACACACACATACACACGGCTGCCTATGGCTTAATTCTTTCATGTATTTTACTGGCTGGGAACAAGGGTGTCACATGGATTTGGTCATGTGAAACAGTCTCATTGTTTTACAGAGAGTTTATTATTAACAAAGTCTGATGGCAAAGATCAAGAACACAGTTGAAATTCTTACATTTCTTAAAGTAGTCTTCATTCAAGAAATCCCATCATTGAGCATACAGGACCAATTTTCTCTAACCTGATAATTTGATGACCTTTGAACTTTTACAAAGTGCTTTACAGAGGATGAACAAAATATGAACTGCTACAAAAGGAAGCAAATGCAATAAAAGCAAAGTAAGATATCAACTCAGGACAAAAACAGTAAAAGGGCATTACATAAAAGTGTCTATAAACATAGCGGCCTGAGATATAAGGTCGTGTTCAAACAGACAACAATACTGCTTGGCAAAAAGGAAGCCTCCTTATTAATTTCAAAAATAATCTTTAACAGTGGACAAATTTGTCATCTCGTATGACAATTTGTCATCTCGTATATTGGCAAATCGTCCAACACTAACTTGCTAATGTTGAGACAGAGGGAAAAATGTTTTTCTAAAATCCAGTTTTGGAGTCGAAAAACCTTCAAAATCGTGGCTCTATTACTCAAACTGGACTTCATGGATCATTTTAAATTGTCTCACCTGCACCTGAAGCAACATACCCCTAACGACGCAGCCCCCCTGCGTTTTTGTAACACCGGTCTGTTTTTTTAGTCGGAACACCCGGTAAAGGTACCAGGCTCACAATTGACAACAAATTGCTGTAAACCATTTGTCCCGGTGAAATTGCGCTCAGCACCATCAGTACATTGTAAGATAAAGTTATGACATGGTCCTCATCTCTGTGAGACACAGAGGGAGAGAAAAGCAACGGATTCAAAAGAGATCAAAAGGAGAATTGAAGTTAACAAACAATGACAGGAGGATCCACAAAAATAAGGCGAGCAGACCTTCTCACAGCAGTGACTGGCGTACGACCTACGAAGCTGCTCAGGGCCCAACAGCCACTCTGCCTCTCAATGAAAATTGTGGGTATTTACCGAGGCATTGGTTTGCGTGAGACATTTTTTACTCTTCCGGGGGGGGGTCCTGACCCTAAGGTTGCAGATCAGTGCTTTTAGACGTCTTAGCCAGCAGAATGTATTGGAATTCTGAATGTCCGCTTTCAGTTTTCTGACCGTGTATGATGCGTTTGTGTTGTAGGAGAATTTGAGGAGGAGTCGAAGCAGCCAACGCCGTCCGAACAACAGAAACACCAGCTCAAACACAGAGAACTCTTCCTGTCTCGACAGTTTGAATCTCTACCTGCCACTCACATACGGTAAGTGTTCACTAACGGAGCTGCAGTGAAGTTTGAATCCAGACACCTGCCATGTACAGTTGGGTCCTCGCTGCAGCCATTCTCAGCTGTTAAGGCAGCGATATGTTCCGTCTCTGCATAGACCACTCCATTGTATTTCGTTTTTAGAAAGAGTTGTTGCACATCCTCTTCAGCTGTTGATGAATGAATTTTCAAGCGATACTATAGTGGCAGAAACGCACATGTATACCACATATTGGACTTAGTCATACATGCATAGGACTCAGTCACCTCATCTTCCTCAACACCACTGTCATCTTAAACCAAAAGCAGCTGCACTAGCAACACATGTCCATATTATTCACATTATTATGTTCCTATTTTTTATATATTAGTCCTTTAGTATTGGAGGCTCAGATATCTTCTTGCACTGTGGACACTTGACTCTGTTTCTGAGCAGCATATTCAGGTTATTTAAATTCTGAAGTTGCCCAAATGGGATTACGATTCAATTTTTAACACGTGTAACCCATCCATTTTAAACATGCACCTGCCTTTAATCAGAAAAAAGACAGGTGTGATGTAAATTAACATAATCACACTGGCTGTCATGAAAACTGAGTATTTAGCCGCACTCGAGGTAACTCATCAACTCATAACAAACATCTCAACTCTGCAAGTTTGCTTTTTGGATCATCAATGTTAAACCCTGTATGTTTTTTCTAATTTTTTGTTTTGTTGGAAATGCAAGGATGAGTGCCACATACACATTTACCTCTAGAAATAAAATAAATAAAATGCAGGAACAAATACATTTACTGTTTAAATACTGAACATGTCAATATCTACAGTAACCTATCATGACATTGTGGCCTCATGCTGCATGCAAATACTGTTTGTTAACATCTAATTGCTCTTCTCTGTCTCCCCAGGGGGAAATGTAACGTCACCCTGCTGAATGAAACGGACGTCCTGGCCGGCTACCTGGAGAAAGAGGTAAGACACCATCTTTTTCTTTTCTCACAACACATTTGTTTTTGTTTTCACATTACAAAAAGCATGAAGCAGTGCATTGAACCAAAGTGCAATTTGCAAGTAGCTGTAATTTTTTTCTGTGTGCTCTGTCCAGGACTGTTTCTTCTACTCGTTGGTGTTCGACCCTGTCCAGAAGACCCTACTGGCGGACCAGGGCGAGATCCGGGTGGGCTCTAAGTACCAGGCAGAGATCCCTGACAAGCTAGCTGAGGGTGAGCGACACATGTTGGAGATATTCAGTCGCTACTCGAGCGGTTTCCACCTGAAAATGAAAAACTAAAATCGAGCAGAAATGTTAAAAGATTGACCTTCCTAAGTTGAACTGTTCCTTCTCGTCTCAGGTGAATCAGACGGCCGGATCCAGGAGAAGCTGGAGACCAAGGTGTGGGACCCCACCAACCAGCTCAAAGACCCTCAGATCGACCAGTTCCTGGTGGTGGCAAGGTAACGCTCTCCTGCCATCTGTCACTCAGTTGCATCATCATCACTAAATCCTGTTGCCATGACGACTTCTGACTTTGCCATCCACAGAACAGCTTTTCTAGAGGAAATGTGTGAATTGGCAACAAGTTTGATAATCTCATGGGGAAATAAACATTTTTTATATGGTTCATAAATGTTACATCCATTGTTTGCAGGAGCTTAAGGTAGGATAGTAAAGTCAATAGAATATAAAACAAATATTATAAAAAGAATATCAGTGACTGATATTCATGCACTGGACGTATTGGAGGTATTCATTTCAATTCAGGGTTTATAAACATTTTGTATAATAAATATGCATTTACACTGTAGCTTAGCATTGCAATGGTGATCCTACAATGCCGTTTGGAGGTGCAGCACAGTTTACATGTTTTTATTTTTTTTTAAAGGAAATCTATAGTTTGGTTTTTGGAGGGAATAATCCTGCTGCCCATAAATCTGCTCATGAGCCAAAGACTCCATCTAGTGTTCATTTTATGAACATTCAGCACTACACTCCATGCCTCATAAACCGTGAATATTTCCCTATTGGAAATGTAGAACAGACAGTGTAGTCAGTGTAAGATTCCAGGAAGGCTGCTCGATTATGGCATAAATCATAATCCCCATTAATTTTGGTCAAGATGGAAATCACAAATATTTAACATGATTGCTCACTGGCCTTGGACACATGCATTAATTAAAAAAGAAAATGTTTAATTGTCCCACCAGGCCTGTACAATCATAGAGGAAATGGAATGTGTTGTTTTATCTTGTTTTCACAAGTGTGGAGGCCAAAATTGTTATTAAAAATAAGATTTGATCAATCACCCAGCCCTAGTAACCACTGTCTATTATTTTTTCAGAGCTGTGGGGACTTTTGCTCGAGCCCTGGACTGCAGCAGCTCCATCCGCCAGCCCAGCCTTCATATGAGTGCAGCTGCAGCCTCCAGAGACATCACACTGGTGTGTGTGTGTGTGTGTGTGTGTGTGTGTGTGTGTGTGTGTGTGTGTGTGTGTGTGTGTTACCATTTAGGCCCAAATGTGTCATGAAGAACAAACTTCACTGAAATTTGCATGAATTAATTCCGATGGCATACGTCTTGTATAACTTCTTGTTAGTACACAACAGTACAGTTTAGTGTGTAAATGTACATAGTGAGGTTTGATTACCAACCAGCAAAGTGCTCATGTGTCCCACATCCTCCAAAGACTCCAAAGGTCCCAGCTTCACACTTATTTTGCTGTAGAGAATTTCCGTAATTCTAATTTCCGCCAGTACAATATGAACCAAGTTACATCCTGAATTATTAGCTGGGTGAACGCACGTGACGAGGCTCTAGTGGTGATATATCATTTTCCAACGAGGATGACGAAGCTCTAATGTACCACCACTTGTCTCTACCTTCTCTCCGCTCTCAGTTCCATGCTATGGACACGTTGCAGAAGAACAGCTATGACCTGGCCAAAGCCATGTCCACCCTGGTTCCTCAGGGCGGCCCGGTGCTCTGTCGCGACGAGATGGAGGAGTGGAGCGCCTCAGAGGCCATGCTGTTCGAGGAGGCTCTGGAGAAATACGGCAAAGACTTCAACGACATCCGCCAGGACTTTGTAAGCGCTTCTTCTTCTATGCTGTCGCTTTCAGTATTCATACGGTATATGTGGAAGCTTGATTAGTTGGTAATGTTGATGCAATTTCAGAACACTGTTGTAAACTTCAGTGTGACGTGAAGTTGAACTATCCCGCTTGTTCCTCTCCCTCAGCTGCCCTGGAA
The DNA here is from genome assembly GCF_900634415.1 of Cottoperca gobio. NCBI lineage: Eukaryota > Metazoa > Chordata > Actinopteri > Perciformes > Bovichtidae > Cottoperca > Cottoperca gobio. Next base: position 7,476,613 of record NC_041372.1, on the reverse strand, counting down.
GTCTCTAGCCAGTGTGGTCCAGTTCTACTACATGTGGAAGACTACCGACCGCTACATCCAACAGGTAGGTCCACAGTACACCACACAAATTCCAAGAAGCGCTGTTTGATTTGGGTTCGGTTCCAAGATTTCCCATTTTCCCTTTCAGAAACGACTAAAGGCTGCAGAGGCAGACAGCAAGCTGAAACAAGTGTACATCCCCACTTAGTGAGTATCCCTGTTATCTGCTACCTAGTACCTCCCTTGAGTTGGAACTTCTGTCAGAATAACTGTTTTCTCGCCACGCTCTCCTCCCTTCACCAGCACTAAGCCCAACCCCAACCAGATCATGGTGCCAGGCAGCAAGCCTGGTATGAACGGGGCAGCTGGCTTTCAGAAAGGACTCAGCTGTGAGAGCTGCCACAGTAAGTACACACACACTCTGAAGGAAGGATTTGATGGGGACCGCTTCTCTCAGTTGCTGACAGGTGAAGAAATTTTTTAAAGAAACATTTTACTCCCAGATTCTTTTCTTTTTTTAGGACAGCTCTGATCGCAGTAATCATTTCTTATATGATCCCTGATTTTAGCACTTATGTGAAAACAAAAGTAGCTAACAGTCATTTAAATACTGAGAGGAAAGACTTTTAAAGTCTCAGTCCAGAGGATAATACTCTTTGTCTTTACGTTGTTTACACAGATGCTATTTCACCTTTTTATTATTTGTTTGTGTTTTTTATTTATTCAAAAGCATTCATTTCACATTCATCCTTTTGCATAATATTATTATTACTGCAAGAAGATTCACATTGCATTGTGCACACTTAGAACAAAATTGCAAAAACAGATTAGTAGTATGTTTGATAGCCGTTTTACAGCCTGGCTCGTCCAGAGGTTTTCTTAATTACTACATTATCTTTAATTATTTACAATTGAACATGGGAAGCTTTCAAACAACAAACAATTAATTATGCAGGATGTAATTGCAATTTTTGGATATTGATCAGCATAAAAGACAGTTGAATGTCAAATTAAATACGGTAATGACCTAAATCATCACTTTTGTAGTTGTAAGTGAGCAGAATAATAGCCTAATAATGCTTTGCGTTTTGGTCAAATTATATAATTCAATTAATTTCTAAACCTGATTTAAAAATAATAAAAAAACTGTTGATGACACATACACCTGATACAAGCTTGACTCTGTGTCGGTCTGGATGTGGTATAAGTTTAACGAAGATCAAGTTTAATCAAGTGAGCTGAAACATGAAGATTGAGGGGAAAAGCACAGACAAATTACAATAAACGCATAAAAATACGATTTAACTGGATTAAATTGAACTTTCATTGCAAATTCCTATCCACTGTGTGTATTGACTGTATTGATAGCACAGCCTGTAATCTTTTTCGGACCAAACAATGACCCTGCATCTTTAAAACACTACAACTCCCAATAAGATGTCAACAAATGTGGAAAAGCAAATTTTGTCTGACTGAGTGTAATCTGTTGAGTTCAGAAGTAGTATAAACCTGTTGAGATGACACTAACTGGTTCTCCCTTCACCAACGCAGCGGCCCAGTCTCCTCAGTGGTACGCCTGGGGGCCTCCCAACATGCAGTGCAGACTGTGCGCCTCCTGCTGGATCTACTGGAAGAAGTATGGAGGCCTGAAAACTCCCACACAGCTAGAGGGCGCTGCTAGAACTGGCTCTGTAAGTCTCCTTCCTTACAGTCTAACCTAATCTAATCTAATCTCATCTAACCTCAAGTGATGTTTATCAGGCAAAAGCAGTCGCAAGTCATTCGTAATGTAACGATGTAAGAGAGTTATGATGCAGAAATTAGCTGTTTTTTTGTGATTTGCGTTCCTCATGGTTTTCCTTTTTTCCCCCTCCCCGTCCAGGAGTCAGGTCCCCGTGGTCACATGACACGCCAGGAGGTCCAGGGCATGTCACCGTTCACCCGCAACGAGGGTCGAGCCAAGCTGTTGGCCAAGAACCGCCAGACGTTCATCCTGCAGACCACCAAGCTGACCCGCATCGCCCGGCGGGTGTGTGAGGACATCCTGCAGCCTCGGCGCGCTGCGCGACGGCCCTACGCCTCAATCAACGCAAACGCCGTCAAGGCCGAGTGTATGTACACACGCCCACAAAGAACACTTAGTTTTAAACTACTAACAAGTGAAGATTTAGTGTGTACAGTTAGTATCACATACTCATTATATTAACTAATGCTTTCAAATGTACTGTGTACATTTAGCAGATTAAATGAGAAGATTTATCTAAACCACATTTGTTCAAATGATTGATTTGTTTCTTCAGGTATAACCAGGCTGCCCAAAGCCACAAAAACTCCTCTAAAGACTAAGGTGGTGCCACGACAGTCACTGGCCAACATCGTGAAGGATTTAGGTAAGAACACGTCATGTGACCTGTGACCATCACTTCTCAGCTGAATCTGAATCCACTTTTTAGAGGTATGATTGGTGTTAAGTGCAGTTGTGTCTCCGCAGCCATCTCAGCTCCTCTGAAACTGAAGGCGTCCAGAGGACCCCCGACACCCATCAACAGGAATCAGGCCAGCCAGCCCCGCGTCGGCCAAAGCCTGCTGGGAAAGAGAGGCTTCGAAAGCGTTAGTATTACACACACACACACACACACACACCATGTACTGTGCAAGGAAACAACAGGGTGCAGGCGTTCCCTCTTCACTAGACTCTCATATTACGAGCATAGTTTTATGTTCATAACATAAATCCGTTCTTCGTTTTAGATCGACACCGGTTAATTTAAAAGTGTTTTTCCAGAAGCAGAATGTCAAAAATATAATTTTTTTAAACAGAAACAGGCCAAGCTGTGTCCCTAAAATGTTCCATCTTTTTTTGCTCCTTTCAGCCTTAAAGAAAACCAGTCAAAGCACATTGTCCTAAATGTCCTAAAACAACATGGTTGATTCACTATCCTGGTCTTTTCATTGGTTCACAGGCTGCAGGGGTGCCCTACCCAGCCAATGGGAGGCCGTACACTTCAGGTATGAGGACCACCTCTCAGTCGGTCATCAAGCGGCAGAAGGTGAGCCAGGGGGAGGCACCCAACCCCGTGGTGTTCGTGGCTACGAAGGACACCAGGTACATCTCACTGTTTTTAGTCATGTCATTCAAATCCTATAATCTTTATGATAAAGCAGTATGGTAGTAAAGTCAGGCATGGAAGGTTCAAGGTTGAACCACAAATATCACCCATTATGTACACTTAGGAACTTGTATATTTTGTTATTAACTCACTTTATGTTGGTCAGAGTAAGCATTGACAGTTGGGGATAGTGTTATCACGTAACTATAATGCGATACCTGCCTAAATATCTCTATTCTGATACTGAATTGATACCATGGTAAAAACCTAAAAAGATGATAGAATGTGGAACTTAAAATTCTTTGTCTAAATTTTGAAAACAAATTGTACCACAGTACGTTTATACACTTTAATATCCAACCAGAACTTAACGAAGCTCTTAATTAAGATCAGCTCTTTACATGTTCGCATCACTCATGTCACACTGCTATTCATAAAAGGTTAAATCTTTGCAGAGATGAGTGCGAGCAGCACTATAAGCTATTTTGTTGAGTTGCCTGTTGGCGAAGTGCTCTGAGTGAAATTATTAATTACAGTGTATATGTCTTGGGCTTTTATTGTGAAAGGTAAGAGCAGAAGGAGTCAGGCTGTAATTCCCCACTGCTGCTGCTGACAAAGTACTAGACCAGAGTAGGTCTTGTAAATGATATTCTGGTGTTCTCTTTCAACCAGGGCTCTGAGGAAACATCTGACTCAGTCAGAGATGCGTCGGGCAGCGAGGAAACCTCATCTCCTGGTCCGGATCAAACTGCCGCCACCCCCCCGCTCACTGACCATGCCCCTGCTCCCCTCCAGCACCAGCGAACCCATCGTCCTGGAGGACTGAAGGGGAGAAACGGGGGGGGGGGTCTTTTAACAGGACATGGGGATCGGGTGGGGGTTGGGGAGGGTCTGTGCTCAGGCCGACACTTAACAGGCAGCACAGTACGCCATACCTGTAGTCTTTTATTTTCCCTCTTTCCAGTGTCATTTTTCTTTAATCCTCTGTTACTTCCCAAAAGTTGATGTGTCCAAAACACACACACACACACACACACACACACACACACACACACACACACACACACACACACACACACACACACACACACACACACAAACAGCACTTAGATGACTGTACATTTCATAACATTAAAACACACACTGACACTCACACAGCACCTTGGGCTTTGTAGTATTCTATTCCAAAATCCAGAATTATTTTTGCTCCCCTTTTATCGATGCCGCCTGTTTTTTTTTTTTTTAAATGTGTAATTTAAATCAAGATATTTCTCATCCTGAAACAATGGTGATAAAGCACACTTTGTTTTTCCTCCACGTCTCTATCGTTGTGTAAATATATGCACCATTTAAGGGGTGATGCCCACAGTATGTGAGGAGTGGGGAGGTGGAAATGGGAGACTGCGTGGGACAGCTGTAGCTGGCCGAAGGTCTGATATTTTTTTTAATTAGAAAATTTCACTCATACACTCCGCTTCTCCATTTCAGCACGGAAACATCTGACTGGCTGTTAACTGTAGCTCACTGACTGCTCACGTTTATCGGTAAAGTTGAGGAGAAATGTTGACGGAGCCTCTCGGGAGTCTGTAACTTGTAAACTCTTCCCATCATCAGCCTCAGTCCCTCAGTGTCAAAAATACTGAGTGAGCACAAAACAACTGGAGTCGTGTGAAAGTCCGAGGTTTATGTGTGCGCAGACCAGAGACGGCACAAAAGTGTAAACTAAGTGACGATAGAATGTCCTGTAATATCAGTTACAGGGCTGCGACTAATCATTATTGTCATCATAAATGAATCTGCTGATAATCTTCTTAATACATTTTTTATTTATTTTTTAAATGACACACTTCTCCAAAGCCTGAGGGAGCAATTTCGCATTGCTCGCTTTGACCGACCAATAGCCTAAAACCCAGATATTAATTTCTCGATGGCGAATAATGTTAACTTTAATGATGTTGATGATCACCAAATGGGTAGAAAAATGCACCTGATTTAACGTCTTAATCCTGACTTGCTCATATTTGGTTTTGTGCTCACTTAATAGTTTTGTTATTAATTAACCCTTCATAGCGTCTCGCCAGGCATCACAGTAGCCATTAAAGAAAAAATAATAATAATTGAACTAGGGTTGCTTTTGCAGTCGAGCCTCATTTAGTCTTTCGTTTCCTGTTACTCGAGATCCGTGCTTTTAAAGCCACTTTTAGCCGGTTTGAAGAGAGAAGTTCCCTGACTCCTGGTCACTTGACCTCACACCAATACATTTGAACCGGCTGCCTGGAATCAAAAGGGGAGGGGATCAAAGAAGTCTGTAGGTTTACAGTGTAGGAGGGGTTCATATGTAGTGATGGAGGGAAATCTAATGATTGTGGTCACCATGGATTTGGAGTTACTGTGTGACTTGCCATGATGAGAGAACACATTTGGCTTTGAGGTACTATGTTTGAGTCTGCAAAAGTCCAAAATGAAGCCATAATGTGCAACAACAAAAAAGAAAAAAGTTTAACATTGTCCATTGTGAGTGGACACTTTTAATCCTGGGGTCATGGTAGAATAAAGCCACAGCATTTCTGACAATGTACTGTTTGGTTGGTTTGAAGGAAACTGATGCAAATATGTTACTGGTCAGTTGATAAGTCTGTTTTTAAAAATTTAAAAAAAGCAGCAATATGTAAATGTACGGAAGACAATTAGGGCCAACTGTGAAGTTCTGAAATAATGTTAAAAGATGCAACAAAAAAAAGAGTGAGATTAAAGTTGTACTTTTTCTCCAAATATGAATTCATTCAGAACTTTTTTTGTTTTTATATGGCCTTGATCCTCTTCTGTAAATATCTTGATGATGCAGAACAGAATTATGTTTTTGATTGTGATTGGGTATGATAACAATGTGAAAGGAATCTTCAGCTGTCTCGACGTGCTTTCATTTCCTTTGTTTTTTTGTTCCCCCCCTGTTTGTATCGTTATGAAAGAGTGAGTAGTGAAAGCAAGTTGTTAATTGGATGATTATAATTCCTGTGAATTCCCCACAGCAGTGAGGGCTTCCACTGGTTTTATAAGCAAGTTTGGTCCCAATGTGGGCTTTGTAATATTTCTCAAAAAAAAAAAGAAATAAATTTGAAGTGTTGAGTTTGTAGCAAATACTAATCTGTGTAAAGACAAGTGGAAAACTGGCATATTTTAAACTTTTTTTACATCTAAAGTGTGTAATTCTGCTCCATTATTGTGGAGATGGCTCTAATAGGCTACTGTACATGTGAAAGATTGCTCTCCTTCATAGGGTGGGTGGGGTGGGTGGTCATTTAAACCAGGGGTGACATTCAAAAGGGACAGGGTGCTGATTTTTTTATGATGGAGAGACAAACATGCTACAACTGAAACTTTTTCTCAAGTGTTTTTTATTCCGATGTCTCTGTATCCTTTAATGTATCTTGATAAGAAAAGAAATAAAGAATTTTTTTTTCTTCGTGGTCAGTCATGGGCTCTTTCGACTGTGTTCACCAGATCGCTACGATAGAGGAAACTTGAGTTCATGTCCTTAATAACTTCAATAGGTCTTTGGCACCAAATGAAATGTCTCTTGCCGTATCGAAATCTGCCAACTACAGAAAGTAAAGATAAATGCTTGTCAGTTTATTTGTCATGTTTGCTTATTCTTTGATTAAATATTTCCTCATTGAAATAACATTTCTGCTCATTTTAGACTAACAGTTTTTTTTTTTTATTGAGGGAAAAGTTTTTGTACAGCTGCTTTATTTTAAGAGATTAAAAACCTAATTAATTTAAGGGTTTGGTGGGAAAGAAAAAATCCTCAATGTGAGGTATCAAAGACTACTAATCTAAAAAGGTATTAGGCTTTGCCACCTTTTTAACTATCTTAATATGCATGCATTGTTTGCTTCCATACACACGTCTTTTGATAAATTAATGTAAAAATGTAAGACCATTTTTTAACAAGTGTTTCTACAAAATATGAGAGAAAACCAAAACGATGAGCTAAAAGGCACTGTAAGGCTGAGAGAACTGCAGAGTTGGTGGCACATCACACGTAGACGTCTGATTCACTGTTAATATATAGTGATTTGGGCATCTTTCATTTTGTTTTGTTTTACCACTAGAACCTCCTCACAGTTCTACAGTTCAACATTAGTCTCCCTACAGTTTAGAAAGTGTTCACAGCACCAGAACCTTTTCATGTTTTATTTCACAACTTTGAATCACAGATCCAAATCTCAATAAAACTTGACAGAGTTTGAATGTGGTGAATACTTATTAATTATGTTAATGTTTGTACTTTATCAGTAAGTATATATGTATTTTGACCCTTCCATAGGATCTATTTCGGTCAAAAAAGCTAAATTATATCCACTGATTAAAAAAAACAAAAACAAAAATTCAAGGGGCATAGGCCTTCATACTTTCTGAATCCCTGGGATTAATCTGACACGTGTTTCTACTGGAATTCCATTATATACACACATTCAAAAGGGTTCCTGCTTTGGGCCTGATTAAAAAAAGTTTCAACAAAGATTAACAGAGCTAAAGAAAATATTTGTCTATTTGTACACGGCTGTGTTCCATCAGACGGCTTTTAATTAGAAGGTTTGTCTGAACTACTTCCGAAGTAGGTGTTCATTTCGACAAACCTGAAATGAATCTGAGGCACTCACCTTTAACAGTGTATTCACTGAGGATGTTGATTGAGTCCTGTGATAAACTAATTAGGTATTTTACTTTGAAGGTTTATAAATAATTTGAATCAAATGAAAGTAGGCCTACGTGCCTAAAACAATAACACGTCAAATAAGATGTATTAGCCTACTTCTGGTGTCACTAATACAGCACTTTATCATAAATGCATACACACTCATTGGATTCAGATGTATGTAAAATACATGCACATTAATGTACCGTGATGCTGACATTATCACTGCTGCTAACCGGATTGGTCCGCCATCCAGCACGTTCCCCGCACCTGGACGTGATTGGTCGCTCGAGACACGCATGTGACGTTGAGCTCGAGCACACCTGATGCTCATTATCAGGCGGGAAGTGAGAGCCGGTTTAAAAGACAGGCGGAGAGCACTCTTTCGTTGCTTGTGACTCCCTAACAAAGCAGGAGTTTTAGTGTCCATGCCATTCTACTAACTAACCAACACCCAGGTCTTTTTTGTTTTTTTTGTATACCGGTTTAGAGTCTCTTTTCTGCCAGGGTTCACCTCTGAAATCCTTACAAGCAACTCATCTATTTGCAGCCATGTTTGAGGTAGGTCAAAACAAGACAATGCTGTCTTTTTACATTCGTCTTAAATATGACTTCTCACTCTTTTTTTTTTTTTTTTTTTTTTGCAACACAATTTGTGAAATATTGTTAAATTAACATTGAAATATAAGTATCTATTCACAGCATGGGTTGCTCCATTTGTACTGTATATGCATTTGTATGATGTTGAAATAATTGGTAGAATTGTCACATGATCTGGGAATTTGTGTTAGAGATTTTATAGAGTAATTGGCTTATATAAATGACAATATTCATGCAGCCTCAAGTTAGGTAGATGTAAAGCTATGAGGGGATTATTATATTATGTAAAAATAATGTAGAGTCAGAGCTGTGTTAGAAAACCCCTTTCACTCCCTATTATAATAGACTCTCACTAAATTACTCTATATTGACTACATTTGGGAATCTTCATTTTCTGACTATTGCATTTTGGGATTGTTGCATGAAATGTTGTACAGGCCATGGACACCATTTGTGGTACATTGTATAATAACTTCACAAGCACAATTTGGACAATAATAAAATGGTAGTAGATAAAGTCTATGAAGTTCTCTTGAAATTTGACCATATGGACCCCATTAAGCATGGACTGTAAACTGCCACTACAACTACATGAAGCTAGTGGAACAGATGCCAGCAGGAAGCTGAGTCAGGACATAATATACCATGCTACTCAAACTCTAACTTTTTTTTTTTTTTTTTTTTTTTTTTCTCAGACCAGCAGTGATGATTTGTTCCTGCCTTCCTACCAAGATAAGGAGCTGGTGGACAACCTGCTGTTCAGTGAAGAGTTGGATGAAGATTGTGGTGATGGGCTCTCCCTGGCTAAGGCCCTGCTCCCCCTGGTGGATTCTTCTTCTTCCCCTCCCCTCATCCCTTTTGTCTGCTCCACCCGCTACAAGACTGAGCTCTGCACCAGCTACTCGTCTACTGGTTTCTGCAAGTATGCCGAGCGCTGCCAGTTCGCCCACGGCCTCCATGAGCTCCACGTTCCCTTCCGCCACCCAAAGTACAAGACCGAGTTGTGTCGCAGCTTCCACACAACCGGCTACTGCTACTACGGCAGCCGCTGCCTGTTTGTCCACAACTCCACTGAGCAGCGCCCCACCTTGCGCCGCCGCAGGAATGTTCCTTGTCGCACCTTCTGCTCCTTTGGCGTTTGTCCCTTCGGCACCCGCTGTAACTTCCTGCATGTCGAGGGTAGAGATGTCGGCAATGGTCTGGAGTTGCCTGATGTCGAGAAGACTCTGCCTGTTTCCAGCCCCCAGCTCTACCCACAGACCAAGGAGTGGAAGCCACGTGGAGCTCTGTGCCGCACCTTCAGCTCCTTTGGGTTCTGCCTGTACGGCACACGCTGCCGCTTCCAGCATGGCCTCCCCAACAAGATCAAAACATCCGCGCAGACCCAAGGAGGTTCCTTTTACTCTCGGCTGTCCCCTGGCAGTTCAGGTTTAGCTTCCCCCTCCCTCGTCCCCTTCTCACCAATCCCTTCCACCTCCTCTTCTCCTCCATCAGCCTCCTCTCTCACAACTCCGTCTGCAGAGGCCACAGCCCACAACGCCTTCACCTTCTCCAGTCAACACCTAAGCGACCTGCTTCTCCCACTGGCCCTCCACCTGCAGCAGCTGGAGACCAGCAAGGCCCAGCAGATCTGGGACAACAGGGCGCTCTAACTGGATGCGGTCGTAGTTAGAAACCAGCACCAGCACTGAACACCACAGCTCTATTTAAATCTACTATTACACTTTTTTTAATGCACTCCTTTACCTAGGGTGTTTGCTTTTATATATATTTTTTAATTTAGGTTGTTGACTTGAGAGCTTGTTTTGGCAGGACTTGAACTGTTAACTTTCAGATCCATTAGTCTGCTGAGTTAATGCTATGAGTGTACTTTTTTAAAACTATTGTAAATACTTAATGAACTGAGTAAATGAAATGGCTGACCTCAGAATCATGAATAAACAAATTTTAATCTAACCTTCATGTTGTCTATATTTTTGTTTACCACATGTTAATACTTTGAAGGTGTGATTTTGATGCACAAGCAAACCTTCAAAGTGTGTCAATGCAGTAATGGGCCCCACAGTAAAATGACAGGAAGTCTTAATGCTAAGTCAAACAATATTTCAGATGCCAGTGTTCCTTTAGGCCTTGTTGAAATATGGCAATGCCCCTGTGCGTGACATTGGCGCTGTAAAGAAATGTTCTTCCCAGTTTGGTTTGAAAGAACTTGCTGAGCCTGCACAGGTGTGAAGCATACACTTTTATTTCCCGCTATCTTTTAAAAAAAAAATGTATAAGAACATGGATGCATTGTTATACATGTATCTATAAACGGTGTGGGTGTAGGAAGCGGGGTGCTGCAGCGCATTCTAAAACCAGGACATGTGTTGAACGAAGCCCTGTTTCTCTCCACTTCTGTGGTTTCAGTTTTTACTAACTGACAAATCTCATGGGTGCTACTGCGGTAATTTCATTCATTGCAGTCTTTTTTTCCTTGCATCCCTGTAGCTAGGTCCCAACATCAGTTAGAAAGTCTGAAACCCGAAGAGCAAGACTGTTACTGAAGTGCATTCATTTTGGAAAATAAGATGCCAGGGTCATGCTTGGGACATTTTAAATGAAGGGGTCTACAATTTCTAGCATTTCACTTTTTCCCTCATTTCTTTAGGTGAAGTTCTCTGTAGATCCATGCCAATCCCTCAATTCAGACTCCTGTTTCTGACTGGTATTCAATTAACCAATCTGTAGCTCCCAAATGCTTTTCAATTGACCAATCACAGGCTTTGAACCCCTGGCGCGTCACTAGTATACGGAAAATGTCAACATGTAGCCCAAGCAGAGTAAAGTTACCCATAACCATACCGGATGTTGTACTTTTATATTCAAATGCATTCACTTAAATTAAGGAGCCTTTTGATATTCAATTTTGAGACTTTACAGAATCATCCATAATATATCCATATATATTATACTATTCAAAAACGGACAGATTGGGCTCTCCAGTGTTGCTTTATTTAGAAGGGTTTGACGGATGTTCCCTTTTCTCATTCTTACTAACTTGACACTGTTAATGGGGCGCTTAGTGTTACGAATAGCTACACTGATGTAAAACTTCCCCTCTGGTGATACTCAGCCTTCAGTCGGTCTAGCTAAGAAGGTAAAGTGTGGTTAAAATATTAAATATTTTGCGTTGCATTCCCTATGTCCTGAGACCCCTAACTTTCGCCATTAGCATCTTATGTGATTGTAGCTAGCTACAACCGGTAATGGCTCAGGCTAGTAACGTTGTTTGGTTGCCTCACACTGTGTTTTACTTTGCCCTAACGTAAATAATGCAGTAACATACTTTTATATACAAAACAATGGTAGTTGTTTTTGCGTCACAATAACTTAAATTCTACATTTCAGAAGTCACTTTTAAATTGTTTGTTCCAGTTGACAGTCGGAACCCAGATTTCATTTTGTTAGCATGCTGGACAGAGACCACTGATAATTGTATACCAGTTCCCATTGAAAAAGGTGGCAATTGAAAAGGTTTGTCTTATTGTTACTAATGCATAATGGATTCAACAAAAGTCAAGCCCTGCAACGAATTGGATATGTTCTTTTGGAAATTCGGGATATAGCTGATTCACCAAGCACGACTACATTTTAATATAATCTTCTAAATCTAAACTTTTAAACACCAGCTGTAGGAGTGTTGTTGTACGGAGCCCCCGAAGTTCTGAAAGCCCTTTCGCCCTCCACGCTGTCCTCGTGTTTAAGAAGATACTAAAGCGCCTTAAAACCGGCTACAGGTAGCAGCAAGTGTTAACGTAATGTGTTTTCCCTTGCCAGTTTCTGAGTGGTCGCCGTGAGCATGGCGGACCGGGAGGAGCGCCGCTTCGCCGAGGTTTCCCGGGACTCTGTCAAACTCATGGCCGAGAGTGCAGGCGTGGAGCTCGGTGACGATGTGGCCACTCTGCTGGCTGAGGACGTGTGTTACCGGCTCAGGGAGGCTACGCAGGTGAGTGTATCCTGTGTGCATGGACGGATGACATTAAAGTGTAACTCCACCAAAAATCTATGTTTTGAGCATAAGTAAATCTTATATTAGACGTGAAAGGCTACCCTTGTCTCATACTCAAAATATACATTTTGGGTGGAGTATCACTTTAATGGCTAAGCTTCATCAGCTGTTTACATTCAGAAGTATACACACATACTAACAAATATCTATCTCATCATTAACTAACATGTATTATTGATTTTCTGGACCCACACAGAGCAGCTCTCAGTTTATGAGACATGCCAAGAGGCGGAAGATGACAGTGGAGGACTTCAACAGAGCACTGCGATGGAGCAACGTGGAGGTAGAATGTTGTAATAATCACATCATTGGTCTCTACCATAATGTCTGAGCAATCAGTCTGATATGACGTGAACACGAATCTCTGTGTTCATCAGGCCATATGTGGCTTTGGGGCCCAGGATGCTCTTCCTTTCCGCTCTGCGAAAGAAGGAGAGCTTTTCTTCATTGAGGATCGGGACATCAACCTGGTCGAGTTGGCTCTTGCCACCAACATTCCCAAGGGCTGTGCTGAGACCCTGGTGCGAGGTATGACCCACCACACTGTCATAAACTATTGACACTACAGACGTGTCCTTGATGCTGAGAAAGTCTTTGAATCGGGAGGTATCTTTTACTAATAATTTCTCCTGTTTTCTTCCCCTGTCAGTAAATGTGTCTTACCTGGATGGGAAAGGCAACTTGGAGCCTCAGGGGACAGGTAAGACACAGCCACATTTTGATTAAACGGGCTTAACGGAGTAGGCGATGTGGCCTCTCAATTAAATTTCAAGTAGAACACTTTTTCAACTTTTGATTGCCTGATATTGACCAGTTAGTGTGATAATTCTTTAACAAACCGACTAGATGACACACGCAAGCAGCTGAGTCACGGGCAGGTTGTGCGCAACACAAAACATTGAGGAAGTTGTTACATTTGAAGTCCTTCTTATAATCATATTTGGTCTCAGTGTGCGTCAGTTGTCAGACCTGACTGTTGATTTGTCACAGTTCCCACAGCGGTGCAGTCTCTGTCGGAGGACCTGTTGAAGTACTACCAGCAGATCACACGGGCCATCCTGGGAGAGGACCCCCACCTCATGAAGGTAAAGTGCTGCTGAACACAGGCAGATGTTCAATCTGGATAAACGTTGTTCTACATCTAACTTCTTTTTCTTCTGTGTGTTTTCAGGTGGCTCTGCTGGACCTCCAGTCCAACTCCAAGATTGCTGCCCTCCTGCCATACTTTGTTTATGTCATCAGTGGGGTAGGAATAAGTTAGAATTCAAACAAATGCTTACTATAAAAAAATCCTATTTATTCCTATTATTTTAAATGTAAAATGTAGCATTGTTTTATTAAGTACATGCATAAAAAAATGTTCTCCAAATATCCTATCCAACCTTTGATCATTTGTCTATTTCTGTCCAGGTGAAGTCGGTAAGCCACGATCTGGAGCAGCTCAACAGGCTCCTCCACATGGTGAAGAGCCTGGTTCAGAACCCCTACCTGTACCTGGGCTCATACGTGCGCAGCTTGGTCTCCAGTGTCATGTACTGCATCCTGGAGCCGCTGGCCGCCTCCATCAACCCGCTCAACGACCACTGGACCCTCAGGGACTATGCAGCGCTGCTCCTCAGCCACATTTTCTGGTGAGCAGAGTTTGTTCTTACAGGTTCAAATGACCACACTAATAACATATGCTATGTGTTATAACAATGTTTAAGCAGGGTTTATTATGCTTAATACAAAACTCCAGGATCTTTAAATGTGACTATTTATGGGCCAAATGATGACGATAAATCAGTGTTTTCTTTTCTGCTTTAATTGTCTAAAGCATTTTGGCCATCACAGGACACTGAAACTCTTAAATGATCAGAATGTTCAGTATTCCTGCATACAAGAGTTTCAGTGTCCAGCTTTTTCTATTTAACTTTTATTCTCCTTTTTATTTGGGATCACTTAACAACAGCAGTAGACCAGTCATCTTTAGTTAGATACTTTTACTGAATGACTTTTCAGCTTTTAACAATTTAATTATAGAACTACAAAAATTGATCGTGTGGTGTTTTTTATTTGAGATTAAAAAAAGAAAGACAGGTGTTTTGGGGAATAGACATTTTCCACTTGTCCCAAATTTCCTCCACTTTATTTATTTCCTGAGAAGATTCTTTCAATAACAAATGATATCATATCATATCTATCTCATTTGGTGTTTCCTTTCTAGCAGCTACACTAAGTATTCTAAATAAGTATTTAGTTTTAATATTTGTGGATGTTGAATATAAAAGCCCCAAAAGGAGTTTGTCCCAATTAAGTCATTTCTGTATCAAATATAGTCACAGTTTTGTCCAGTTATATATTACTCTTAATTTCCAGTATAATTTAACAAAGTGCATCATATCTGAGACCAGAGCTGAAACGACAAGTTGATGAATCCATCAGTCAATTGTCTGTAATTGTTTCTTTAACCATAAATCCCAAACTTTACCTCGTTTAAGAGGGTATATTGCTTTTCTTTCTCTTATGTAATAGTAAATAGACTATTTTTGGATTTTATGGACATCTTTAAACAATTTTCTGACATTTTTATAATCAAAACGATTTATTTATTTAATGAGAAAGTATTAACAGATTAATCAGTTATGAGAATAATCATTACTTGCAGCTAGATGAGACTCACTAACTTATTCCTGATAGGTATTGGTCCAAAGCTATAATGAGCTGCATCTTTTTTTCCAGCCACTAGGGGGCAGTTGAGCCAGCTGAAAATCCAAATAAGAATAATACATATTATCGCCATTTTAAACCATCCTGCAGACACACAGCTACATTAACATTAAGCTGAGTCGTGTCTTAGTTCCTCTCTTGACCGTCCAATGAAATAATTATTATTGTGTTTTCTCTCTAGGACTCATGGTGATCTGGTGAGTGGTCTCTACCATCAGATTCTGCTGTCGCTCCAGAAGGTTCTGTCTGACCCGGTGAGACCACTCTGCTCCCACTATGGAGCCGTGGTGGGGCTTCATGCTCTCGGATGGAAGGTACGTTCACTGCTGCCATCTGTAAATCTTAGCAATCCCGTGTTCCCGCATTAAAGGAGTCTACTCGGTTCATGTTATCAGTTGAAACCTAAAAATATCGTCCTCTTAAATCATGGCGTTTTATTTAGAATGTCCCCTTTAATCTTCTTTACATTTAGAGACTATATTCTTCATGTGCCTGTTCACAAAAGCTATGAGTTATTCCGACTCGAGATGTTTTATTCTCAAATATCCTTGATGTCTCGTCATTTTATACACAGATCTGCAAAATTTAAAACCAAAATATTTCTACACTAAAGACCGGCTCTGCCATTTCATTGCTGTAAACTATTTAGTTTTTCTGCTCGTCTACATGCTCTCCTCTCAGGTCTTCTCAATAACAATCAGTCTGAGAATAATCTCGGCATTCACCTGTGTTTGTGTGTCTGTTGTTTTTTCTGGCAGGCTGTCGAGAGAGTGCTCTTTCCACACCTTCCTGCGTACTGGGCCAACCTCCAGGCTGTGTTGGATGACTACTCTGTTTCCAATGCCCAGGTCAAAGCAGATGGACATAAGGTCTATGGAGCCATCCTGGTCAGTACTGCAGCAACAGAAGCCCTTGATTTCTGGCAACATCCTGAGTGAAAAGTAGTCCTTGTTTTGGCGCAGTGACCGTGACCGTAGCTCCGTCCGTAGGGACTTGGCCTGGGAACCGGAGGGTTGCCGGTTCAAATGGCTATAATTTAATGGTTTGATTCTGCAAACTGTCTTTTTAATGTGTGTGTGTGTGTGTGTGTGTGTGTGTGTGTGTGTGTGTGTGTGTGTGTGTGTGTGTGTGTGTGTGTGTGTGTGTGTGTGTGTGTGTGTGTGTGTGTGTGTGTGTGTGTGTGTGTGAGATTTTAAAAGAGGATTCAAAACATCCTCAATTTCAGTGTTGCCTGACAGTACAGTGCGAAACCGTGAACCTCTCTCTTGCCGACACTCCCGCTCGATTTCATTCAAACAGACTTCCTCTAGCTCATTAACATTCCTGTCATTCCCCATCTTATTTAAACTCCTGCAATTCTTCATTTCAATCTAACAAACGGTGCTAAACAAAACAATAAAAGTTAAACAAAGATTATAGGAACATCTAAAAAATTTATCAAATTTTGTAATTCATTTTATAATTAAACATGAATGGTTTGTTTTTAGTTTTTAGTTTTGTTTGGATCTCTCTATGGGCCGGTTAAATTCATTCATTAATTCTCATTTTTCCCCTTGAGGTCAGTGAAACAAGCTTAAAATGTTATTAATTAATTCAATTAAAATTAAATTTCACTTCATTAAGTTGTTGTGGCTACACATTACACATTGTCATCAGCTTATAATATGAAAGGGTTGAACAAATAAAGATTTTTCTCTATTCTTAGGAACAGAAAATGTAAAGTTCATGCTCAGGGTGGCAGTATATATGAAAAGTCATTGGGTCATTAAAATGGCAAGTCTTTGCTATGAAATACAGCATCTTGTGCGCTAAGTTGACATTTTGTCCTTAGAGAAAAGCTCACCAGAATAATGTTTTTAATACCATCACATTACAGTTCTATCGATTTATCAATAAGTCCCCCTCTCTGTCCTGCAGGTGGCAGTGGAGCGTCTGCTGAAGATGAAGGCTCTGTCTCTGTCTCAGCCATCAGAGGGAGGCTCCATCGGTCAGCCGGGCTCTGTGGTGGGTGCTATGGGTTGCAGGGAGAGCTCCCCCGGCCTCAGCCCCCCTCCAGAGCCTGTATCAGAGGCGGCCCTGGGCATCGCCAGCCACCTTCAGGCGGGCGGGGCCGGCTGTCCCTGGGAGGAGTGGACCCCGGTCCCTCTCCCCGACATGTACTGTGAGCTCTACTCCTTCTTCGGAGACAGCCTGGCTGTCAGGTTCAGTACGGGGCCGGGCTTTGACAGCTACCCGCCCTGCACCCTGTCACAGCTCGCTAATGCCAAGAAGGAACCTCCAGGCCCTGCCTCCAACCCTGACACCACCCGAAAGATGCCTCAGCTGACTGCCAACCTCAACATCAGCCCCAGGCAGGATGGGAGTCCCCGCACAGATCCGCCCCCACCCAGCCTGGCAGCTACCGGATCAGGAAGGTAAAGCGAGCAAATCTACCCCTTTTTATTTTTGACAATTAAACTATTGGTTTGCAATAGTGACTGGTACTAACTCTCTTTTCTTTTCAGGTCCTTAGCTCGCTCCTCTTCCTCCTCCTCTTCCTCCGTGCAGCGCTCCAGATCTTCTTCGGCGCGCTCAGGCCAGCGCTCAGCCGGTCTGTCTCGAGACGTTTTCCCCAAAGCCCGCTTCACCTTTCCTCCAACAGGAATTCCGGTGTTCACCTTCCTCATCGGTGGGCGGCAAATGGGCCGCCGTTGCCAAGGCCGCCGGCCCTTCTATACCACTTTTGCCCCGACTCCACCTCTTCCTGCCATCCCACCACGTGCCTACGCCCACAAACTGCCCGTCATCGGCAGGGTGGGCAAACCTGTACGCCGCTGGGCGTGTTCCCATTACTCCCTTCATCTGCCTCTCTAGAGGAGAGGGTCTCAGAGATGAGCTGCAGACTGTACTACTACAAAGAAAGGTTCGACTGCTACTGACTTTAACACAGCCATATTCATATTTGAAGATTAAAAGGATTCAGTTTTTTTTATCAACATGGAAAACAACATTTGGACAGCAGCACCGCTCCCCCAACATATCCCACCCAGACACAGACTGCAGCAATTATTTTACCAGGATTTTTTTTTTACAAACAAATGCTTCAGCGTGATTGGAAATATGTTAATATAGTGTTAATATGAAGGGACGTCGGTGTAGACCACAACAAATCAAACGCAGTACATTGGGCTGGGATGTACTGCAAATCAAGACAAACACAAGCAAATTGAGAGAAAGTTTCCCACTTTGACATCACAGAAAATATGAAGAACTGCAAGTCACACACACAAACAGACGTTTCTGGGGGAGACAAGTGATGAACATGCTGGTACTTTGTTGGCCAATATCTCCATTTAAGAATAAAACTTTATTAGCTTATTCTCCAACGTCACTGAGAAAGTGGTCAACATTAGTCAGTTTTTAGAGTCCCCCCAACATTTAAGTTGTCTGCGACACATTTGCTTGTGTTTTCTGTATTCGCAGCATATTTTCTTGTCACGTATGCGTTGACAAATTGGTGTGTTTCTTAAAGAGCATAAAAAAAATAAAAATAAAAAGGGCACTTTGTTTTCTGAATGTGATTTATTAATTATTTTCTTAAACTTTGAACTAACTCTTCTGCGGCACCGTTGGGTGTTATGAAGTCATGAGTCATGAATCCCACACAAGAGAAAAGGATGGAGTGACAGGCAGAGTGCTTATTTCTCCCTGACGCACTAATACTGAATACCTGCCGAGGACAATGTTGGAGCAAATTGACAGCGTTTAAGCCTGCCGTGTATTTATACATAGCCGTTGTTTTCACTGAATAAAACATTCTCTGTTGAAACCTTTTTATCCTTTTTGAGTCCAACATGCCTGGTCTGTGTACTTCATATACATATCATTTGATTGTGTCTGTGACCTGCTCTACCTTTCTAAATATTTAAAGCCTAACTAGCTTTCAGTGTCTGGTTACAGTCTGTAGTCAGAGCCAACAATGGCCCAGCTTGTGTCTTCACTGGGACTCTTCTGCCAGACCAATGCATTCGCCTGCCTGGTTCTCTGCTACCTGCTCTTCATCCTGCTGGGAGGTGCGGTGTTCTCAGGTGTGGAGAAGCCGGTGGAGAAGGAGATGAGGGCTGAGGTGGAGGAACTGCGCCGCTCCTTCCTGCAGGAGAACCCCTGTGTGCGGGAGAGCGAGCTGAGCGAGCTGCTGGGGAAAGCTCTCTCCGCTCACCAGAGGGACGTAGCCGTTCTGAAGGCCGACGCTGATAACAGAGGCTATGATTTCACGTCATCGCTCTACTTTGTCATCGTCACTCTGACCACCATGGGTAAAATTAAATCTGTAGCGATTTTAAAAATGACATGACATGACGTGTCTTGTTGATTATTATCACAATTTCCTATGGTGACTTCTTCAAATTGTTTCTTTATTTTGTTACTTCATAATGATGTAAAGAAGCAAATACTCGCATTAGTGAACATGGATCCAGCAGAGGTTTGGGTATTTTTGCTTATATTTGCAGTTCTTTATATTAAAAACAACAGTAAACAAATTGGCATTTAGGGTTAACATTCTGAAAAGTAATGAATATTTGGTAAAATGATCAGGATTCAAGGTGGTTAGGAAATATAACTCGATGAAAGTGGAAAATAATATTAATATCTCTATATTTAGATATCTATATATCTATATAGTCATTTTCAAGAGGGAGATATAAAAAAAAAAAATCAATGTTGTTGCTAATCATTGACATATCCTGGACTGAATTATTATTTGTTTCCTCCTAACATTTAGTATACAGAAAATAATTCAATTTATGTGGATTTACTTTTTCTTCATTAAAAACAACAGTAACATTATGTAAACAAACAAGGGTTCAAATGAATGAATATTTGATCGTGATGATCAGGACTTTTGAGGGTTAAAAATAATGGCAGTTTGTTTGATGTGGACTGTTTTGTCTCCTTTTTTTTAAGGGTTAAATATTTCCTGACATTTTATAAATTAAACAATTGATTGATTTAAAAGCTTGAGGTTTCATTTTTAATTGCCAAAATGTTTCATGTATTTGCTTTTAACTCCTCAGTGGTACCTTCCTCCTTGTAGACCTCTTCCCGCTCTTCATCCTCAGGTTCTGACTCTTACACCCCCACATCTGATGAAGCCAAGCTCTTCTGTATCTTCTACTGCACCCTGGGGATCCCCCTCACCCTGTTCCTCCTCACCCTCCTCTCCAACCTCCTTCTCCCTTTTGTCACCCACGCTCCTGTCCATCACCTGCACACGTACTGGGGTTTGCCCTACACCCGGGCCGCTATTGTCCATGCCGGCCTCCTCTCTGTGCTTGTCCTCTCCTTCCTCTTCCTCCTCCCCGCCCTCCTGGTCTGTATGGTGGAGCCCGACTGGAACTTCCTGGATGCTCTTTTCTTCTGCTTTGTCATCCTGAGCACCTGTGGGCCAGGGAGGAAACTCTCTGGGGAGAAGCTGGGGCCCGACGGCCAAGGAAACACTCCAACTCCTCACCACGTGTAAGTGCATGTGACCAAATGTCCTTTATACACTATTTCATTATATTATTTTTTATTATGATCCTAGTAATACATTAAACTGTCATATATCAATTCAAGAATTCACAGAAAATTATGATCAACTCTACCGTTTCCCTCTATAGACCGTTTTAGCCTCTTTTAGCTTTTGTTTTAGTTTTTTTGGACTGTCATTTCTGCTCTCAACTGCCCTGTTTTCAGGCAGCTGTTTTCAGTGAAAATATTTGCTCAGCACCAGACAGCAGTCAGACACGGCTAGCTGGGGAACAAAGTGGAGCATTTAGCAGCTAAAGAGCCGGATATATTTCTCGGGAGTTGGTGGAGACCAAAAACAGAGCTAAAAGGAGAGTGAATCGGATCAGATTGAACGGGTGAACACGAAAACAACTCGTGGAGAAACAAATTTAAAGCAGCTTTAAAGCTAACAAAAGAACAGCATTAAAATATTTAAGGACAGTTAGCGGTTAGCATATTTAGGTATGACCACAGTGTAAAAAAGGTAACAAATTAAATGTTGAAATGAACATGACGGGCACTTTCAAGCCCATTTAGACTCTTTTGACAAACCATCAAAAACACTCTATATAATACACTTATTAATGTAATCCTAAATATGCATGTTAACAGGCTGGACATGCCTTATTAAAAAGAATAAGTAATTTATCCCTCTTAAGGAAATAACATTTTATTTTACGAGAGTGATGGGCTTCTCCCCTCTTCACAGGTTACCTGCTGATAGGCCTGGTGGCGATCATAACCTTCAAGGAAACTGTCCTGCAGGTCCCCCGGGTGTGTGCGGTGATGAGGCTTTTCTCTGGTCTGCAGTATGCAGAGCTGAAAGGTGTCCATCTCAATGAACTGACACTAAGCGAGGACAACTGTGAGGAGGAGGAGGAGGAGGAAGAGGAGGAGGAGGCTCAATACTCCCAGTCCATCTGTACCATCTCCTCCACTCCATTAGAGCTGATGAGCCCGCGCTCGGACCGGCCTGCTGTCGCGCACAGCCAGAAGCTCAACTCCCGAGACCACCTGACCTTCACAGCTTCTGACTAGCAACTCTTGTGTAAGTCAGAAGGGTTTTACTCTGCTCTTTGGATTATTGCTGCATTACTTCATTTTGTTTTTGCCTGCTGCAGCTGGGAACCAGTTATGTGGTGCAAAACCAAATCAATGAGCTTACATTATTTCTTTATGTAATCAAGTTTGTGTCCCTCAGCTTTGTTGGTATTAATATCTTTAAACGTCAGGTACAAGCTGCTAAATGACTCATAAGCCTCAGTGTGGCTTTCATAGATAAGAAGGGTGTGGAATATCACTGTACAACCAGGAACTTTTCATTTTACTCATATTTCTTGTTATTTACTTGATTTAGCTTGTGTCATGTTTAGACTTCTGTTCTACCTACAGGAAGATTGTTTCACATTACAGAGTACCAGAATTTTAAAGGGTTATTCCACCAATTTAGGATTGTACTTCCATAAATTTGGGTAAAAATAGAAGCAGTGGAGCTTTTGTCCTTCGTATTTGTCCAGCTCAGTAAATGCTGGATCCTCTACTTCCCATGATGCAACTCAATAAAGTTACACGAAAGAGGCAAGAAACACAAGCATTCAGACAAACCCCCATTTACAAATACCTACCTCATGCTTCAGCTTTGACCAGCCGTACTTGCTGTGTGTACAAACATTTTCCTTTGAAACAAGGGATTATTAGCAACATTTCAGGTCTGCTTATTTTGACCTTCAAATAAAGTGGATTCAATAATCTGAATTATTGCACACACTAACGATCAATGAAACGATCGAAGAAGCAGAACCAGAGATATCGTCTTTTTTTATTAGACACATTCTTCTTCGCTGGCAAAAACATGGCGCTTACATTACCCAAAATGCAACTCAACACCTGGGTTGGAGATTGGGTGTGTTATGCTAGTAGCGGCTAACGTAGCCTGCAGCTGAAAAAGCTCACAAGCTCACTTCTTTCTAACTTTAAACCTCCAAAGTTTGTTCATTTTCAAACTTGTAGTCTTAGGGTCCAAGTGACATCACTTGAGGACATTTATCAGACTTCACACACACAGCTCCCTCAGGAGACCATACAGGCTTTATACAACTCCTTCCACATATACAGTACTCTCCAACACTTGGAAACACTTTGATGGGAATTGACACCCACTTAGCTTTGAATATGTACAAAAAAAAACCCCAGCATAAATTTAGCATTTCAGAAAACCTTTAATGAGCTACAGTGACAATCCCCCACTCTTCTCACCAGACCCTGTGCTATGCAACAGTACACTCTGAGTGGATCATTTAATGAACCATCCATCTGAAAGTGCAGACTCCTTAACTTGGAGCTGTAACAGAGGTCGTGTGTGTGTGTGTGTGTGTGTGTGTGTGTGTGTGTGTGTGTGTGTGTGTGTGTGTGTGTGTGTGTGTGTGTGTGTTCTCGCTCTCCTACTCCTACTTCTACTATGGCTGTGTTTGTACAAGGCACAGAGGACTGTGGGAGGGAGCCACCATGAATCTCAGCTTGTGCCCAGCACTGCCAGCTCTTGCCCCTCCCTTTCCACATACACACACACACAGACTCCCTCTTTTACTCGCTTATGAGGTCATGAATCTTTTTAGGTCACCTCCTTGACATGTGTGTACGTGTAGGTTATAAGCGTGCAGTTCTTTATTAACATGCATACAATATTGATATTGGTATCTGCCTAATTTATCATAATAATAATAATAATACATTAGATATGTATAGCGCTTTTCTAGAAACTCAAAGACGCTTAAATCATCATCTTCATCATATGCCTAGATATCCTGAATCCAACCAATAAAACTTTATTTGGTCAAATGTACAATGTGAGCAGAACGTAAACAAACATAATAACGATATTGAAATGAGGGAACTGCTACATTTGAGTGCTTGATGAGAGGACCATCGGAGAAGCTCGGTTGATTCAGTTGTTCCAGTGGGATTACACAAGGCAGCAAAGTGTTGCATCACAGGAGGATTACGGGTAAGAGAGGCAACGGCCCTTGCTTTGTCCCTTCGGCTCGGGTAGCACGCCTTGATGTACCACCATAGTCTATAGTGTAATGTGTAATGATAGGCGGAGTGATAGTTGAATTTTGAGTGCTTGATGAGAGGACCATGGTGTGTAAATATATGCTATTTTTAATGCTATTTCACATTTACATCCACACTGTGATTATTGTAACTTTGTACAATTTGTTATGTTTTTGCTGTAAAGCACTTTGGGCTGCAACTCTTGTATGAAAGGTGCTATACAAATAAAGCTTATTATTATTATTATTATTATTATTATTATTATTATTATTATTATTATTATTACAAGACAGGGCAACAAGATAAGCGTATAACCGCCTTTTAGTTTTTATCGTACTTTAGTAGTGCAAATTAGTTCCCATATCTACAGTTAAAATACCAACAACCATATGCAAATATGGTTATGGGTTCTGGGCCCCCACCTTAATATAAAACTGACCTTGCTTGTATTTGGCTATTCTGATGAACCCAAAGGTACTGGATTCGGTTGAGTACAGGGCTTCCACATCAAACTGGGAAATCATTTCTTTATGGAGCTGGCTTTATCCATGGGGGCATTATCTTGAAACAGGAAAGTACCATAGAAACTGTTGAAAGTTGGAGGTCACTATTGTCTAAAATGTCATTGTACCCTGTAGCGTTAAGATTTCCTTAATGGGAACTAAGGAAACCAGGAAAAACAGCCCCATTGCAAATTTGTGGCAGATAAATTAACATCCATTTGCTACACAATTCTAAGAAACATACCGACAGTTATATAGGAGGTCGAGGATGTTCTAGCCAAGCTTAGATTGGAAGCGGGGGGAAGGGAATTAGGAGTAAATTTACCCCTTTGAGCTATTTCTTGACTAACAACAACAAAGTGTATTATTTTGATACTTTTGATGAAGTTAGGGTGAACTGTTTCCCCCGGCTCCCAGTGTTTATTAAACATGTCCTGAACCACCAACTTGTCGGTTACTGCTCAATGTTGAAAAACGATGGAAAATTAGAAATATAACCAAAAAAACAGCTTAGCAGGACAACAAATGTGCATTTTAAATTGTAATAGTCACAAAGCAGGAAATTGTGGAATATGCTGGTGTTGTGTTTTCAGCTGAGTCACTGTTGAGTCCCTTTTTTTTATTATCCGCTTCCTCCACTCAGCAGTCTAAAGCACTGTGCTGAGGCTCGCCAGCAGAGACACAGAGATGACTGGTGGCCATGACAGCCTTGTGAAGGCTGGCCACCAGATACATAAGCCTCCTCAGGGAGCTGGGTCAAACACTGAGACAAATACCACAAACAACTATTGTCCCTAGTTCTCCATCGAAGCTTATCAGGTCACATGAACAACACCATGTTGCCTCAAGGGAAGTGAACTGATGGCTCCCACTACAGTACAACTGTTCGCCTCCTGCTACTGCTATTACTACCACTTCTGGTAACTTTAAAGCTGAATTTATCAATATTTTAAGTGAAAAATGGGTCAAATGACTGACAATAACACAGGCCCATAGCTTGAAAATATACAATACAAAGAGTAATAGAGTGCTGCAGGGATGACGTGTTTTTGGAGGCCAACCCCGAAACTTAGCGTCGCACTGCTTCCCTCGACAAAAAGCCAAATGTGTAGAGCCAAATTTTGGTTCTAAACAAACTACACAACGGTCGCATAACTCACGTCACCACCACTAAGCTAAAGGCAGACTAGTGTTCGGCGTTTATTAGTTTAATTTAGCCACTTGTTAGCAACCCCCTTTTTCAAGAATCATTAAAGTTTAAAACGTTAAAATCTCTTAAACTTGTATTAACCACCAACCTTATTTTAGGCATCTAACCAAAAACCTATAGACTTCAAGATGAGGGAACCAGAAGTGCTAAAATGCTAACTAATTTCCGGGTTTTAGGACTCATTACTGCAGCACTCTATTATTTACTTTATTACGCGGCTTTGTTGAATACTTGATTCTGATTGACCTTCGAAAAATGTATTGCGCTGTATCAATAATACATCCATGTGTGGAAACCCTGTGTTGTAGAATGTAAATAAATAAACCTTGAAGCTTGAAGCTTGAACCTAGAAACCATCTGGTACTATCTGGCAACTGTTCAGAACCCCATAGCAACCGCCTAGCAACCACCAATAAATGCTGTAGAAACTACCCAGAACACCCAAACAATCGCCTCAAATGTCCTAGCAACTTTTATAAAGTATTTGCAAACATAATGGAGAACGTTATTGTTATCCTGAACCACCAGATGTGAAAAGAAAATCATGAAAATGTTATGTTGTTTAATGACATAATATATAGTATCATAGTGCGTAGAATCTGCTCAAAGGTCATACATGTGACAGTCAATCGTAGACTGTTGCATCACAGCTGCAGGGACAGCACAATATTCTGTGACCTTATTAATATAGTGGTGCATGCTCTTGCTGCCTGTCTCCCTCTCTGTGCTTCTGACAGACAGCTCACAGGTGTTGGGCTTAGCAAGGCTATATTTACAAAGGTCAGAGATGGAACTGTGGGGCACGGAACCAGCGAGGATCGGATTACTCCACCATTGGTATCTCACATACATGTTTATCCATACCAAGATGAAAAATAATTTAAGCTTGAATATCTTTATTTTTTTAAGTGTTTGAGTGAGCTCGTGTACAAAGAAAACCAAAGAACGTAGAAGGGAAATCATAAAGCAGATGGAATGCATACCTACTAAAACATAAATAAATATGTAATTCAAGTTTAGGAGATTCATAGGCTACCACTGTTGCATTAGTTAGTTATGTAATGCATTATGATAGGTTGATAACCCTGAAGATTGGCCTATGCTACTATGTTGATCAAAATGTACACTCAATTACATTGCAATACCCTGGACTCCAAAACAGGATGCCCACCAACTGGTGGCTGGCCTGCCGACAGGAAGCGGATTGTTTAGGAATGACGTCACCTCATAGTTGCCACCACGGCCCCGTTCCCATCCCCATAAAGCCTGAACTGTGAGAAAAGAAAAAGATCAAGCTAAAAAAACAAAGCTGCTTTGTAGTCCCTGAAAAGTTGACATTCTGTAAGCACTTTGTCTATTAACCAGTATCTTTCTATATGCAGGGTCAACTCCTGGGACACAGTCCATTCATTTTAAAATCAAGAGCTGTCACTGAACCACAGGAACCAGGAAATGCAATTCCCAGAATAGTTTTTCGGGCCAAACATAACTTCACCATAATGGAGCTTTGGCACCACTTCAACTTAAAAAAAACTGCTATTCCCACATGGGGAGACTCCCCTCTCCTCCGCTCTTCCTTTTTTCTTGCTTTTTTTTTTACCAGCCCAAATCCCAGTGTGTCTACAGATCAAACTGCTGAGAGATGGGGACTATGGAGGGACACTGACAGGGAGGTTCAGTCTCATAACGGAAACATCACTAACCTGGGGGCAGGATGAATTACTAAGCAACAGATGGAGACTGGGGCAGCATGTACTGGAATCAGACAATGTGGCAATGCATGTATGTAGAGCTGATGTCTTTCTATAAGCAGTACATCTGGTCCAATCTTGCCCACCTGTGAAACATAGTAGTTGATGGTTTGTTTCTTCCTCTGGTCTTATGTCATGTGGAGTTCCATAAGGCTCAATACTTGGCACATTTATATATTGTATAATTGTATATAGTCCGTATTTGCTACCTCTTGACCATATTATTTGACTTTTCAATATTGTTTTGTGCTCAGCTCTCTAGCAAGGGGAGTAGTAAAACAATGTTTTTGGTGATATTATTAAATAATAGAAGTCATAGTTCATCATCATTCATTCATCGCAGACTCCAGACAAGGTGTGTCATGTGGCTAGACATTTATACAGTATAGTTGAATACTACCACTGTAGCTGTGGAAATGAATGATCATTGTATTATGTGACAATATCAGCA
Source organism: Cottoperca gobio (assembly GCF_900634415.1). Lineage (NCBI taxonomy): Eukaryota > Metazoa > Chordata > Actinopteri > Perciformes > Bovichtidae > Cottoperca > Cottoperca gobio. Next base: position 7,448,943 of record NC_041372.1, on the reverse strand, counting down.
TGTGTAGTGAGAATAGCAGGGGGCCCAGACAGCTTCCTTGTGCAAACAAAAGTCATATTTCATGATTGCTAAGACTAATGTAAACATTCCTCCCTGTAATGTATTGAATGTTTGGACTGAGATAAGAATCACATTCAGAGACTGACCCAGTTCTCAAGTTCTCAGACACAAAAAGTACTGCATATGTGCTAATTCGTATACTTCTAAATGTCTTCCTACTCACTTTGTAAGCTTCACTTAGCAAATATATGTGAATCTGTGACCTTTGTAAACTAGAATCCTTTGACATACATATGATTTTGAAAATAAACTCCATTTCTTTAGGTGTGTAATTAAATATTTAAAAAACTGCACTAATCAGTATTTATACATTAACAATGGATCAAATGTGTAAGTGTGTAACTTAATTCAGGCAATTTCCAGTCTTATGCCAAGAAGTATACAGCATTTCCATCAGAGGAAGGCCTCGTTTTGTAATTCTATAAATTCACTTTATATTTGGAAAACATAATAAGTACGCTGTATGAAATCAAAACATCCATTCTTGATATGAGATCTTTAACTTTTTTCATTCGGGGTGTGAACAGGGTGTTTATCTGTGTATGTGTGTGTGTGTGTCAGAGGCCACATTATATTCCCAGCTGCTCTATGTGTCAGCACCAACAGATTAAAAATAGACTCAGGGCTAAATTGGAAAAGTCCCTCCAGCTGAGGGGGACTTATGACACAGGGAAACTTTCCCTGACACACACGCAGGTAATTTCTATTTTGTAGTCAGTCCTTGATAATACCCCCTTAAACACAGCTTCTTGGGAACTCACTAATCACTGTTTGGCTCGTGTTAGGACTGTTTACCTGTAGGCCTGCATCTGTTACATGTTGATCTCTGTAAGTCATCTGCAGGAGTCTCATTCAGGCAGGGAGACATTTTTGCATCTATTATTCATATATAAATAAAGGCAAATTATGTCTGTATACCTAGTAACCTAGCCATGATTTAAAAATGTTTATGAAGTAACCTCACTGAACATTATGGTATTTTCTTTCTCTTGTATCCTTTTTGCATCTATTGCAGAATTACTGTCATTATTTTCACGCTTTGGTAACTTCAGCTAAAGCATCACATCTCAACAACATCCCTTTATTGTTTGATTATCCTGCAGAATATGAAGTCATTGTTGTAAAGCGTAGTATATTGCTTGATAATCATCTATGTTGTGTCAAGTCAGCCACAATACACTCTGTTGAAACAGGAAGTATTGACTTTCAAGTGAAAAACAATAATAATCTAAGAAGGGAAGATCATTGTTTAATTTACCTAGTTGGGGTCTGGTATATACAGTAACAACAATACTTTAAGTAAGATTAAAATAGAGATGGCATATATATATATATATATATATATATATGTGATTATTTTTCTTTTCTGCTATTAGGTGTAACATTTATTTGAAATGTTACACATAAATATATATTTTTTATGTATATATAATGGTGTAATTGATGTTATTTACTTTTGGTCTTGTAGGCTAGACTGTATATACAGTATGTTACCAGATGATAAATTTTTCTTATTGTTACTATTCATTTTCTTCTTATTAAATGTCAATAGATAAAAATCAGTAATAACATTCTTCAGTTGATAATGTAAAGTATTGTATATGCTGCTTTCAGTATTGCTAGCCTCACTTAACTTCAAAACCAACTAAATAATAAGTATAAAGGCCTTTTATTTCCAGAATTGTATTCGTGGCAGTGTGGTGAGACGTTTGGAACACCATTTACATCTTTGTGTTGGAAAATAAAAAATAAATTCTGACTTTTTTTGCTGCGTCATAGACTTTGTACGCAACTCTGACAACTTGCATTTAACAAGGACTTTATTTTGAAAGTCCTACTCTTAAATGTTAGGCTTTATCCTGTTTTAGCTTGACGCTAGCTTGAGGCGTGTGTTTGTTTTGTAGCCTGTGAAGTGGACGCTGGTGAGGGAGTGGGTCACACACCGCCCCAGAGGAGCTGTCAGTGAAACAGGTGGAGTTTCTCAGTCTGTTTCCCCCGGTGAAGTCCCAGCGGAGGGACACGGTGGAGAGGATACACAATTCCTTCAAATTAACATCGGTTCATCGTGTCTTTTGAGAGAATTATTTCACAAACCTGGTCATGACTTCGGTGTGGAAGCGGCTTCAGCGGGTTGGAAAGAAAGCATCCAAGTTCCAGTTTGCAGCTTCATTTCAAGAACTGACGATAGAATGCACAAAGAAATGGTAAGTAACTATTATAACACTTCTAACAAGCTCACATAGTGGACATGTGTTGCTTTTTCTTAGGCAAAGCCACCGTAATGTGTTGTCACCAAAGTGATGCCAAACTCCATTCAGAAATATTAACATTTTTCTTTTCGGCAAAGTCATATACGCCACAGAATAAAATGGCAATTGAGGGATGCTAGACCCTTGTTCATCACACATCTCAGACGTTATTTTAAATACAAATTAACCTATATTGCGCTTCTTCACTTGTTATTCCATCATTCTAACCATCCGGCACTGTTTACAGAGGGGCGGAAGGATCAATTTCAAAAAGTTTAGGCTTTTTATAAAACACGTTTATTTTAGTTCTCGATTCACGTGTGGACTACGTGCCGTCGCATGGGTTTAAATAAAAAATTGTGCTACAAGGATTTTTTATTTATTTATTGGAAGCTTTTAATACAGCCTGGTGTTTTATTAAAACATTGAAATATGGTGACGCACCTCTAAAGAGCACGTTCCATTACTTCCGCATTTCAAATATATAAACATTGAGCCTATGTAGTTGTTACCATGTGGTATGGCATCCTCCTGTTAAGTAGGGCGCCCCTTCATGCTAAATAAATAACCTGGTTAGAGGAAAGATTGATCATCATCTGTGTCAGATGTGCAGCTGGAGAAAAGATGTGGTCATCCACAACATTTTAGAACAATGAGTTCATAAATTCAAACCCGCCCTTTAATGCCAACCCACCAATTACATGTCACCATTTCCAGATTAACTTGTTAGGGGGGCCCCTGGGGTTCATATTCCTCCCCCAGTATGGAGTACTATCTCTACCCAGTATTTTTTAGTGGTTCAACGATAAAGAAAAACCTAAATGGCAATGAATCAAATCAGGTACAAATGACTGTAACACTGGACCTATTAGCTTTTTGGGGTCCCTGGGGATGTGGTGCCCCTTGCTAGTTGCTCACTTTGCTCCATTGGTGGTCCAGACGTAAAACACTAAAGACTCAGGCTCCACTGATGAGTTAGAGAAATACTGTATAAGTCTTGAATATAATCGACAAAAACTGTCAAATGACAAATATCTTGAAAATTAGTTAATATTTAAAGTAATTTATCAAGCAAAAATGCAACACATTCTTTGCTTTCATTGTGAGAATGTTTTCCTCTTTTTTAATATCATTATAAAACCAATATTTTAGGGGTTTAGACTGTTGACTAAACCAAATATTTGTCGGTGTCACCCATGGTCGGATTTACTCTGTTGAGGGGGCCCGGGGCAAAATGTATTGTTGGGCCCCTGTTAAACTCTCCACTACAAATGTATTTTACGCATATGCACCATCTGAGCAGAAATTGTGAAATTGTTTGTGACATTTTATTTGTATTCTTAAATTGTGTGAGCAAGTGTGCATTGTGTTACTAGAAGAAGACATTCAGTGGCAACTTTCAGTACTAGACTAAAGTTTTGAGGTTTAATATCTAGCCCTGGGCTAAATAATGTTTCTTCCATTTAAAATATATTTCAGTCATTTGGGGAACAGTGAATATGTGTCACTTTGTCATTTTCATCAAGCTCACAGTCAGATTAAACAACAGTACCCTGAAAACTTTAGGGTTTGTATTTGTTAGGGTGTAGACCAGAGTCATAAAGAACAATCGTACGTTGTTAGTCTTCTGGCTGTTGGTCTGACTTCTTCAGTCTTGGCACTGTAAGAGTTCCTTTTAATTCCATTATCATTACTCACGGTGCAGTCAGCATGTGTTTCCAATCCTCCAGCCCCAGCTTGTATATTGGCCTACCTTCCTGTCACTCTGTTCTGTTCTATCCAAGAAGCATCATACACACCGACCAGTATCAACATGTTTCTGTCCCTGCTAGATCCTGTCATTGAGGTTGTTTAGCCACACGAGTGAGGATTGATACACTTTGCTACATTCTGTGCTACAGTTACGCTCCCCCTTAGGCATAATACAGGAACAGTACAGCGAACAATGCACAATACTACACATACATGTATAGGGAAGCAAAAGCAGACTGTACATGTAAGATACAGCATATAGAGCAATGTAATTTGTTTATGATTTTGAAATTGTGGATATTTGAAGTAAGAGTGCCAGAGGTGGCAAGTTTTCGGTGGTTTCTTAAAGTGGTTTCAAGGGTAAATGTTAGCAATGACCAAAATGAAAATACTCATGTTAAGTCAAAATGATGATTTACGAAGTAAATCCAAATGATCACATTTATGTCAAAATTTGTCATCATTTTGATCATTAGAGATAAGATTATTAGATCAGGCAACATTTTGTTAAAATTCTGATACTATGCGTTAACTTTATCTTTAAATATTTGACTGACTAATTTCTATCTAGTAAGACCATTTAGACTCAGTATCTGACAATAATGACTTAGTTTCCTATTAGTTTTACTTAGAAAGTAAAGTTTACTAATTATTATAGTATTATTATCTAGTATTATTCTAGATACTGAGTAAAAGTGTTGTCTTTTTTAAGTAAGAATCAGGATTATAACTTAGTCGAATAGGACATCTCTTCATTTTAACTAAGAAAAGAAAATCTAAATTTTGACTTTCTTCTGGAGCCTGACAAATAAATTGTCCAGGCTGACATATCGGCCGATGAGGTCATTGCAGATATATCAGCATATACTGTATGTTAGCAGATAACATTTGATAACGTTTGTTTTTCAATACTTTAAAGCAGGGGTGTCCAAACTACGGCGCGGGCCAACTGCGGTCCGTGGTCCATTTTTAATTGGCCCACAGCAAATTCTAAAAGTCTAATGGAATATGGCCCAGATAGAAACTTGCGCTTGAATGTTTTGTACGTCTTTGTTCTAACACAGAAACACAGTTTTGACTTGTCAGCTAACTTAAAACATCAAGTGTCAGATAAAGCTTGTGCTTTAGATTTTTAATGGATTGCATGTGATGAGAGCACAGATGCGACAGACACCGCACAGCTGTTCATTGATTTTGCGAGGAGTTGACGATAACTTTTGTGTTACGAAAGAGCTGTTTTTGAAAGAAAAGGAGCGACCTCTTCATGAGCTGAGTGATCCTCCATGGTTGGCAGACCTGTTTAGTTGATCTTACTGGTCATCTAAACACGGAACAAGAGCCTACTGCGCACATAAAAGCATTCCGTTTCTTTGAGACACAACTACGCAACGTCAATGTTGCGCACTTCCCCACATATGTGAGCAAACATTTTCTGTTAACTCTGAACAAAAGCAGATTGAGAACCAAAATGAGCGACAGCATCTCTGTGATGTCCTTCGTATCTCAACCACCAAACTTACTCCTGACCTGCAGCATCCTTCAGTCCAAAGCATCACTGCTCCCACTGAGTGCAACGCTGTTCCCATTATAGAAGAGTTAAAACATATATTACACAGTATTCATGTTAATAAGCTCAATTTTTCAATACATTCAGTCAATTAAAGTTGATAACATTTTCTAACTAATGTTAGTTGATGTGTTAACAAGCCCAATAACTTATTTGTTATAACTTATTGTTTCCCCCCCTGATTTCTTTTAGGCAATATACTTAAAAAGTATGAGTGGCCCAGCCCTTCGTATATTTTTCTGTATGTGGCCCTCAGTGAAGAAAGTTTGGACACCCCTGCTTTAAAGTGTTCTGCCAAAAATGTATTTAAGTGGACTTTATAAAAAATGTGTATTTATGTTATGTACTGAATAAAGAAAAAAATAATATTGGCCAATAACATCAGTATCGGCCTCCAAAGTCCTATATCGGTTTGGCTATTGATTACTTACGTTTCATAATTTTGACATAAGTCCACATTTTGATTTGACTTTTTCTAATTATTACTTAGTATCTCAAAATTTCACAAGAGTCATAAGTTTTTATTTTTTGTCTCATAACTATGACCCAACCTGAGTATAGTATCCTTACTTTTTATCAGATTTTCTATCTCGTCTTGGCAGAAATGGTCTTCCGTAATTGTGCAACGACATTAATAGAAATGACACCAGAGGTCACACGTTGTCCCAGGGCTTAATGACGAATCCCGACCTTGAAGACCATCTGGCTGCATGTGACTAATAAATGTTTAGATTTAAATGTTTATACTCTCAGGTTTACACTGGTTTCAAACACAGAGTGCCTCTTTCATTTCTTTGACATGAACCGGAGCAGCTCGGGTTGAGGCTCCGTCTGTACATGTTCACACTTTATACAACGTCACGTGATGCTCTGCAAGCGCAGAACACACAGCAGCGAGCTCCAACCTTAACCCAGATATCATGTGTCATTTCATTACGGTGTGTGTAAATGGTTAGGTGGATAGCTTATACTCGCTACACTGATAACAATAATAAAGGGTGCGTTCAGACTGACCTTGACGGATTAGTTCAGCTTTTGAAATACTCTCATTTGCTTTCTCAATATTGGAGATCAATATCAAAAATGGAAAATTCGTAGTTTTGGGGGAAGTTACTTCACACCTACACCTACTCTTTCTTAACAACAGTGTATCCATCCGTCTCTGGCTATGTCTCCACTTGCCACACTCCCAACAGGCATAATGGTACCAAATACTCACTGTGACGTCATGTCTCCAGGAAGCTGCACACAGTCACTGCACCAGGCTTGTGGTTAATCATGAAATAGTTCCAGCATGTTACCAATTAGAAAAACCAACCAAGATACGACATGTTTATCAAGTGTTAGAGATGTTGGTGTTTTGTAACACAGGCTTGCTGCTTCCAGTCTTTATGGTAAGTTAGTCTAACCAGCTCCGTACTTAACTCCCAGACATGAGACTCATATCGATCTTCTCACTTTCGGAAGGTTGGAGAATAAGCAGAAATCCAAAAATGTTGAACTGTTCCTTTAAGGCTTAAAGACACCACGTCCTTGCACAGCAGTAACGAGACAGGATTGTGAAAAATGTTCACAGTGACATTGGGCCTCATTACATTTCTTCTTTAAACCCACTTACACAGATTACAAGAAGATTCTGACATTCAACATTGTTTTTTTTTTTTGGAATTTTTGGGATTTGTTTTTAGTTAAGAACAGAATCTATCTATCTATCTTAGGCACATTTGAGTGCTGACATGTGGTGACAAAATAATTGGTTATTGCGTTTTCCCTACAGTTGTATAATATAGGATTTAAATTACCATAAGATTTATATAATATATATATATTTAGAATTATTTTCGTTATTTACAAAGCATTATGGTCTTTAAAATAAATAAACACTACTCTAACCCTTCAACACCTACAAGTAATAGCCTCCCATGCATTTGTGTTACTTTATATCCACTATTGATGCTACTAAATATGAAGCTTGCTTGTTGTTCACTTCCTGCAGAAATACCTCCACTTCACAACTGTTTTTAATGCTTGTAGTCCGATGCTCCGCCCTCTTTAGACTTTCGTTTAGGCTATCTTGACTTAATTCTCTCAATTCCTTTTCAATTTCTGCGTGTGCACACAGCCCTGCAGGAGATTGGGGTTCATCATTATAAGAACACAGGGACGAACAAACCTGCGGTTTAAGAACATGTCATGAATCTGACTTTTTCTGGGGACCTTTCTCAAGAGCGAACTTAGGAAGATATTGGTTAATTCATTTTATATGAGAGCATTGGTCTCTGAAGTGAATGAAGAGGCAGCCGGTCTGAAAACGACTTAAATCACCTCAGCACGTGCAATAAAGCACAGTCCTAAAAACAAGGCCGATCATGCCAAAATAATCAAAAACACCTGCGAGAGTGTGTCGGGGCTTAGAAAATAAAACTAATGGGTGACCTTTTGTGCCACATCACAGGCAGTACGGCTGTGTTTTCCACAGTCTATGACAAGAATGTATAAAATGTGGATCAGCTAGATGGGCTGTCTCCCTGAACTGATAAACAAAAGCCACCTAGTGTGTTTAGACACTCCGGGAAAACTTGTATGATCAACAACTTCCCCTCACACCATGCAGCATTCCCTCATATGGTGAAGCACAAAAACAAACGTGAGTTATTGGCAGCGACCGGTCGAGTGTGTTATGTAAATGACATGTATTCTGTTTTGAGAACATGTACTCTGCAAACCACTAATTTACAGACTACCGGGGGGGTAACCCCCACTATTGTACATGTGTAGGTCGGCCTGTCCCAACAGCACAGGAACATCTCTGTGATAAATAGAGCAGCAGGTGTAGGATTGCTATTAAGCCTCTGTGAAGTTCAGCGAGGCAGACGTTGTCTATTTCTGTTCTCACTCTCACTCCTCTCTCTTTCACAACCTTTCTCACCAATACACATTTTAGTTATGCGAGTCATGCAACATGAGAAGGAGGCAGACTGCCCCCTAGATTTCGAGCAGTCGGACTCTTTAAAGGCCAATACTGATGATATGGATTGAATACTGTTTTTTGGCTTGCCAGTATTTGATCGTGGTAGACCTTTTTATGCTTGCCATTTATTTGTTTTATTTGGTACACATTTTGCTCTTATTTTTGGAATTTCTATCAGTTGGGATAAAATTGTAATCACTTGGCTACATGATCATCAAACATTAAAAGTGAGACAATCCGACACATTGGAAACAAACCAACAGTTTATCCAGATTACACAAACCACTTTATTTGGAGGTTAAACTGAAAGTAAGCACACCTAAAATATTGCTGATAATCTCATTGTCTTTAGCAATGCTGTCATGTCATCTAAATACCTCACAAAAGTTAGTAAAATATTAACATTACCAATAGGAAAGTGAACTAAAACTGCAAAATAAGACCCGAGCTGTAAATGGATTATAACTCGAGTGAAGTTGAAGTCCAATGCTCTGGATTTTTTTTACTAATGTTCAAAGGTCAAGAATGAACTTTTCCTGTGACCTATTATAAAGGTCTCCACATTTATTTTAAAGGCGTCCTACCAACCAATTGCAACATAATATTTTTTGTGGTAATGTTTCAAATACAAATGATGACCTCATCATAAACATTGCCTACCTGCAGATCACACACACACACACACACTCATACGCTGCTTACACATCAGAAACATGACATCACATCCTTCTTCAGGTTAAAACGTGGAGAAATTCCGTAGATCGAAAACGAAACGTGGCATCAAGCCATGCTTTATCCACGTCTTGGTTCTTGCTCTAAAGTCTCACTCATGTAAAGGTCAGATTTCAGCTCTTGAAGTAACATGAGAGGTTTCCCTCTATTCATGCTTGCCGTGTCTACAGTAGCTTCCTTTCTTTCTTTCTTTCTTTCTCCTTTTCTCTCCCACACATTCAATCAGAGCTATTTATCCCCATGAGACTTACTCTCCATCCGTCACAAGATGCTCATTTTCTCCTGGCTGAGCATTTTGGCCTCAATGTTTTGAAAGCGCACAGATGGGGCCTGTGTGTGTGTGCTTTGTGCCCTTATATCCTGGGACTGCTTCCTCAGACTATTTATTAGATTACATGAAATTAGATGATGGGTTAGAGTGAAATATCTCAAATGTCTTAGTGTGAGATTTATACACTTTTTAGTACCATCAAAAATTGCCGCAATGCAAGGAAAAAAGTTGTCACTGCAAAAATAATTATGAGTAAACTATTGATTGTTTATTATGTAGAGATGAGTGAATGAGGGAGTGAGTTCTGACTGATTTTGATAGTCTTTTTCTTTTACTATAGAACTTTATTTACACAAACAAAAGGTCAACAGTCAAACTGAAACATCTTTAAGAAAACTTGTGTGTGTGTGTGTGTGTGTGTGTGTGTGTGTGTGTGTGTGTGTGTGTGTGTGTGTGTGTGTGTGTGTGTGTGTGTGTGTGTGTGTGTGTGTGTGTGGATAGTTTGAGACAGAGTGTCTGCATGTTGCATCCACGCTGGTATAAAGTAGGTGTTATTTATGCTCTTCTGTGATTGCAGGCAACCAGACAAACTCCGAGTTGTGTGGATCAGGAGAAACAGACGACACAGCACAAAGGTAATAAAGCAGAGAAGAAAGAGATGAGATTTAATAAGAAGCATTCATATTAACCAAATGGTGTTGGTTAAAATTTCAACCACTTTGAATGTTATCAGCCCATTAAATGGCCGTTATCATTTGTTATCACTACCATTGTAATGCTTCATACGGGCCAAACTGCACCCCCCCGCACGTTGAAGTGTTCGCAGCTTTAAAAACGTTGTTAGCGTTGAATCGAAACAAAACAACTTGTTTAAGGTTAGTTTATGTGTAGGAAGAGATCATGGTTTGGGTTCAAATAAGTACGTTTGTTACGTAACTTAAGTTAAAATAAGATAATGTGTTGTTTTGGTTTCACAGTGGTCTCCTAAGTGAAAGTCCCGTGTTTGTTTGACCTCATCCATGCGCAGACTTTGTCGCTCTTCGTATTACTACGTCACCTGACTTCCTCCTTTGCTACCGTCATAATTCTTACGGCCACTAGAGGCCTAACAATTTGTAACCTCGCTGCGGTGATCTAGCTCACCAATAGATGATAATGGCCTACTGAGCCAACTAGGAGGCAGCGTAAGGCAATGTTACCTCAAATCTATGCTCCCAATAACAACTGATAATGGCCATTTAATCTGCTGATAGAAATTCTATGAACTATGATTTGGCTTTTGATGCTTCCAAGAGAATGCACTTTCTTTTAGTCTTGTATTTAAAGTGTGCACAGGTCCAAAGTACGTTTTGTATTTTCTTGTGACATTGAATCCCTTGTTTCTTCTCCGTCAGCTCCACAGCTGGCAGCCAGGGATAAAAAACCCCTACAGAGGCCTGGTGCTTTGGCATGTTCCAGAGACTTTAGACATCAGTGTCACACTCTTCAAGGTATGAGGTTAAGTCTCGACGTAGTAGCAGTTAATACATTTTTTGGATTACAGATGGGAAATACATCATTTATATTTATTCGTCTGTCAACAGGAACCTACTGCAGAGGAGTTTGAAGACAAGGACTGGACTTTTGTCATTGAAAATGTGAGTGCAGGATCTGGTGTATCCTTAGCGGTGATTGGAAAACAATATGTGGAAGGAATTTTCCTGTGTTCAACTTCCATGTCCGTTGGTTTTATTTATCAGGAGACAAAAGGCCGTAGGAAGGTGTTGGCATCAGCAGATGTCAATATGAAGAAGTTTGCCAGTTCAACGCCGGCCCAGTACGATGTCACGCTGAAGTTTAAACCGCTGTCTGTCAAAGTGGTGGAAGCTACGCTGAAACTCAACTTGTCTTGTGTCTTTCTGAAAGAGGGCAAAGCAACGTAAGTCATCAACATGGTCATCAAATCAATACCATTTACTGAAAGCAGTAAATCCTCAAAGCTGTCTAGTTGTATCCCCGAATCAAATCAATATTTTCTAAGACCAATACTGATATTTGTCGGATATCCTTAAACACCTAACTTTCTTTTCTACCCTCCACAGAGATGAGGACATGCAGAGTTTGGCCAGTCTGATGAGTATAAAACAGAGTGACATCGGAAACCTGGATGACTTCATTGACAGTGATGATGAAGGCGGCGAGGAGAAGAGGGCCAGCTTTGGACAAGCTTCTCATGTTTCTGGTAAGACTGGGGACACACCAAATTAAAATGCAATGACAGTCTGCGAAGAAATGACCTGATCCGAATACTGAAGGTCCTGATTCAAAACTATAAAGTTCATAAGCAAAAATTATTCATATGAGCAGAATGAAAGAATGCAACTCTTGAAATTGAAGTGACGCGATCAAATAGAGAGAACAACTGTGTTGAAACTCTTTGGCTGAGTGTACAAACCTGACAACAGCTAAGTTTATTTTTGTTCTGTCATTAAGTTATTCTTAGTGGTAAATTAGCCACAGCTGATATAATCTGCCGCTGACGACGTTTGTCGTTATAACCGGGGAAAGCGACAGCTAAAAAAAAGAGAAGCTGCTACATGAAAGTGTTTTTATATTGCTCTTTGTGAATGTCCAAACTTCCAGCTTTTAAAAAGTCCTTTTCTACTTTCTTTTGCATTTATTTAGTTTTGTAAGAAGTAGGTATGTCAGTGATAATAACACCCAAAGCATATTTAGATCTGTTACATGGTATCCTGCCTTTTCAAATGGCCAGATTTGAGTTATTATCGCCTGGGGGAGATAATGTGTTTAGTCCCGTGTGTGTCCGCAGCAAATCCCACACACTGCTGGACCTAAGAGCCTCATATGTTTTGTGCTCATTTATGACTGAAGGACCTTTTTTTACTTCTTTATACCATCGTTGACTGCTGCCTACTCTCTCGCTGCAAGGGATCAACAACTGCCTCAGTAGCAAAAGGAATTTCCTGTAGTCAGCTAGGCTAAAAACAAAACAAGCTAACAAGCCTTCATTTCTTGCAGGCCAAATTTTGGCATTTGTCAAAAACTGACATACATAGAAAAACGGTATCATTTTTGAACCAGAGCATCTGCAGATTAATTCTATTACACGATACAAGATGAATAAATCTTAGGGAGCAGGGAGGAGCAATTGGGAGGAGCAATTGAATGAGCATCAACTCGTCTTTGTTTGGTAAGGGAGAGGAAGATCAATCTACTGAGTGCACTTTTTAAGTTAAAATATGTAGTATTAAATGTAAACATTATAATGTAATCTAATTTCAACATCTCATAGCCACAAGCCTCCCGACACCAGCTCTACCCCGGCACATGCTTCCAAAGAAATGTGTTCTAAATAAAGTGTTAGTGCGCTACACTTAGCACGGGAATGTTGCACTTCAATCTGCAACTAACACGGTCTAATTCATTTCTGGAAGACTCCACATGTCCGCGCCCTATTATAAACCTGTATTAGCTGCGAGGAGTCAGATAAAAAGGACGTCCCTTCTCACCTTTTGTATTTCTCTTTGAACTGTTTTCTCTCTCTGCTGCTTCCTCTTTTGTTTCCTATTTAAAACTCACTTCCCTTTTCATGCAATCTGCTGTTCCTTCTTCTCTATAAACAGCCTCTGCCTCTTCTCTCATGAGAGTACATGATCTGGCTTGGAGGCCTGCAATGGAGTCAGGCCGCACAGGTAAACTGATGGTTCCCTGTTTTTACTCTTCCACCTTCCTGCCCCCTTGCACATTATCCCATCTTTACCATTCATGGTGTGCATTTGAAATCATATTATTCCTATTCGCCAAAGTGGCCTACAACAAACACATATCAGAGTACTATCAATGTCCCTTTAAGAAAAATCCACTTTACTATCTCATTCCTCTTCCCCTTTTCACTTCCTCACCTCTTTGTGTGTTTCCTCAAATATGCTGCAAAACCTCATTCTCCACTTTCTTCATTCTGTACTTTATTGCTCCTATTTTCCCCTCCTACTTATTCTTCTTTTTCTTTTTTTAAATCTTAATCCATCTTTTGTCTTCGCCCTGTCCTTCCATTCCACTCATCCAGTAACCTCGGAGATGGATTGGAAAGCGACCTCTGGCATTCCCTCCACCATCTCGGCCCCATCCTGTCCTCCTCTGCCTAAACCCCCAGACCCCTCTGTTCCACCCTCTCTATGCACCCGGCCACCAAGCGCTGCCCAGCAGGCTCGGCCCTCCCCCTATGCCTACTCACTGCCAGCCTTTACACGTGCTCACCCTCCCGCTCTTCCCAAAATCTTCCAGCCCACTTCCGGATCAGGTATCGGTCAACAGATATCCCCCTTGGTCTCGTTAGGGTCAGATTTTTGGACTTTTGGAATTAAAGAATTTAATTCCTTCCACTCTGTACGGTTGCCAGGAATATTAAATGCACTTTATAATGATTCCAAGCATCCTGTTACACCAGGTCCATCATTTAAAAATACCATGGACATGAATGGAATGACTGTTGTACATTTGAGGGATGTTTTGTTAATATGATGTTTTACGTTTTATGTTTTGTGTTTAGTTTTTCCTCGGGGGAGACTCGACAGTTTTCGGACGGAAATGAAAGTTTATTCAATTCTATTGATTTGACAACTAAGAAAATTGACTGAACGATAAGAGCGATAAACTAATTTATCTTAATACTATGTTGATACAGTGAATACTCAAATAGGGGTTCACTGTTAACCTCAACTGCAGAGAGAACCAGATCTTTATTTGCAACAGGCTTATATTAGAAACAAGCTTTTATGACAAATCTTTCTATTTATTCTATCACATTTGACAGAAATACTGTTATAGTTTTTTTTCCAGTTGCTTCTATTTGCTTCTTTTTACTCTCTCTCTGTTAGGATGCTGTCAATAAGTCAACACACTTTCTACGCATAAAAAGCCTTCCAGCAGCTCAATAGGGATAATAGTGTTGCATTTCATTGAAATTGTTGAGTTTGATTTGATTTTATGATCGAAAAAACAGCAAAGGAGAAACAATTTTAAATGATTAGTGAATGAAAACTGTACTTAAACACAATAGTAATATGAATGTATTTGTTTGACACTTTCTTTTAGTCCAAAAATTCAAGTCTATTTATTGAAAAAAGCTATTTTATATTAGCTAGATTCATTCACTATCTTTTTGTTGATGTTGCATTATGTTGCTTTCTTCATGTATTATTAAGGCGACAATTAATTAAGACAAACTTAATTAATTTTGTTTCACATACATACATTCAACACAAAGTAAAAACCCCGCTTAGATGTCAAGCAAACTAGTTTCAACATTAAAATCTTAAGATTCAAACAAATTAATTTCTGCATTTGTAACAGGCTGGTCTGCAGTTGAGCCTGTGCTACTGTAGTTTGCTTTTTTTCCCCACAAAGAAATCAGTGTAACTATGAAATATATACACCTGGGTTCTTGGAATTGTAATACATTATACAATTTTTATTTGTTAGGCACTTCCTGCTTCGATAAGTTGGGATGCTTTTATTTTGAATCTCTCAGCCTTACACTGGCTTATCATTTTCTCCATCAGTATCCATTTGACATTTCCATTGACAGTGACCGTATCTTTTGGATTGTCTCTGATATGTGATACTGTATGTAGTCAGAGTACCAGGCCCCCTTCTCGTTTCAATCACCATTTTTTCTCTCTTTTGGTTTGTCCTCCCCCTCTCCACTGTCCCTCTAACTTTTCTGCCACTTCCTGTCTTTGCTCTGCTATCTTTTTTTATTTTAGTGCCCATTTCAGCTCAGCGAAGGCCCCATAGCTTCCACAGTGACTCCTCTCCAGCTGAGGGCCTGGAGGCTTTCGTTACCTTCACCCCTTCTAAAGCCACCTCCACCTCTACCCTCTCACCCCCTGATCCATCTCTACACACTCCCACTTTCTCTGATACCTCACAAACAGGTATTACATACGATCAAATCAAAAGTGTGATTTCTAAATTGACAAGACTATCCAAAAACACAGTGCGTGCGGTGCTGTTTATAGGTCTTGGTTTGCTTTAATAGCCAATGATGCATTCACATTTAATCGAAAGGATAGACATGAGCTCCTACTTCAACAAAATACCATGAATACAGCTTAAATCTGCATATGAGCTCCGATAGGTATTGATGGAAACATGACACAATGCAACGTAGCGCGTCCGAGTGAATATTTAATAACTAAAATCAACAGGGATTTGGACATTTATTGTGATTTATTAAATTACAAAGCATACAATAATGCTCTCCTCAAAGCCACCAGACTCCATTGACAAAAACAGTAATATTACCCCGCTGATCATCGCACACACTTTATTCAAACTCGACAGAAACTAAAAAAAACAAAAACATTGTTATAATTATATAATTAATGTCGATCCAGCTGCGCTTGCAACACTTTTCTTTATCGCTGTTGAAATCGGCCGTCGCAAACTATTCTACTTGTTTGCAGCTTGTTAAAATTGTGGCTCTTTAAAACTCCACTCTTTTAAACACCCACGTTAATGCAGCATTAGTCTTAGTATGCTTTCCTTCTACTAGTTTTCATCTTTACCCTCCTTTTTCTTTCCGTCTTCCTTTCTCAGCCAGTGCCTGGAGAGCACAGAGTGTCCCTTCCTTTTCTTCTGTGTCCTCCTCCTCTTCATCTTCAGCTCCTCTCAGTTCCTGCCCTCCCATACCTCCCATGCCTCCTGCTTCCAGACAGTCCAAAGCTCGCCTCACCTCTGTGGGGGAGCCAGGCTCTGTCCTCACCAGGCCCACCAGCCTGCCATCTGCCCCCGAGACAGGTATAGGAAACAGATCCCGTCAGAGGCTAGGTCCCACCTTCCAATTCATACACCTGTTACTGCCTTGTGTTTCTCCCTCCATCCTTCCATGTGTTTTTCCCCCTTCTCCTTATTTTTTTCCAGCTTCCTGGCAGAGTGAATGGAGGCCTCCTAAATCTCAGGCCCCTCTAGCACAGCCTGCCATTTCGCCTAAATTTCTGCATCTCTCTGACCCTGGACAGCCTGCAGTGGTGCAGAAAAAGCAGATAGAGACGCCATGTAATGCTCTATCTTTTAACCTAACTCAAGCCTGACATCCTCCCCTGTTATTAAGCCTCAGCCTCCCTGATGTAATCATTCATTTCCTCTGTTCTTATCTTAACCCAGCGCCTCCTCTCCAGTGCTAACATTTGATTTACAAATATGTAGCTTTTCATTCATCCTTACTGACTCAGCGTTTTAGATGATCGTATTCCACTGCTCACATGCTGTATACGTTTGACTCCATCCCACATACACTGTCTGGCTGCCCCAATTACTCACTGGAGCACCAAATGTGGATTAATCCGCCCACTGAAAATAGTCCCACACAATTTCTTTCTGTTTGAGTAATGTTTGCTAAAAAACACAATTACTAAGTTTTGAAGGAGAAAAATGAAACTACTGCACATACGTGAGCTGTTTTTTAAAGATTTATATCACAAGTTGGAATCAAATATCCAGCAAATCACTTTTACTTAGATTATGAGAGCAAACGAAAGTCCCAACAACATCTTGTCTTTCTTTGTCAGATATTATGAAACTGGCTACAGAATTCTCTTATTCTATTAAATGAGGAGATTGATGAAAATGTGGTGCATTCACTGTAGCTTTTTGTACATTACCTTGTTTGGTAATGGTCTTGTCATGTCTAAATGAGGCCGCATTTAAACATTAACATTACAGATTTCTATCTTCGAGTGACACAAGTTCAAGGAGCTTAAGAAAACTAATGCTACCCTTATCTTTCATTGTAATTTGTCACAATTGATCTACTTCTTTTGACGCGTAAGAAATGATAATTAAGTTACAATTTATTGCAGTTGTTCTAAACAAAACTTGTGTGTTCAAACTTCCATCCTTGTTACCCTGCTTCCTCCTTAAGACCCTTATCTGTCCCCATCCCATGCCTTTTCTTACATGTTTTTTTCTTTCTTTTGCCTCGTAAATTTTGGAAAGCATACTCTACAGTAGTTATGTGTCGTTTATATTTTACCTTCCATCCCCTCTACTCTTCTCCTCCTTCCCATCATCCCTCTGCCCCATTCTGTTTCCTCTCTGTCAGCTTCATTCTCTCCGCACACTGGTCAGTCTTTGGAGCAGAAACACCAGGGAGGGTCTGGATTTGTTCCTTCTTGGAGACCCCAGGTCACCCCTGCAGTAGAGACGCCCTTCCCTTCTCCTTTAAGTCCTTCTGCTCTTGTGCTCTTTGGGCCTCTTCCTCCTTCTCAGCCTCATGTATCACAAACTGCCATAACCTCCCACAGTGACCAAGATGCAGGTACATGACAAGGATGCTTGATTCGAATCAGCATCACCACCAATATACAAGCACATGTCTCCCCCTGCTGGTTTTATTTCAATAAAGCAGGAAAAACTTAATTCCACACAGGTTAAAAAATATACACTGAACATGCTGTGCTGGTGTGGTAGCATGTAGATATCAACTTTCACTTTATTATGAGTAATCTTTTCTGTTGAATTTTTTTCCTGTTTTAGAATTCAAAAGGCAGTTGAGCACGTTAAACGAAGAGGACAACCAGTGTACAACACCTACAAGTGAGCAGGACCGCACAATGAATAGAATAAGTCACACTTAACAATGACTACATAGATAACTTTATATAACTTTGTGTTGTTCAGCGCCCGATCCCAGAGCACCGGCCGGCTTGAGGCCAGAGTCGTCCAGGGCTTCAGAGTGGAAAAGAGATGCACAATTTGGAGTCGAGGTTGTTAAGGCTTCAGCAGGGTGAGTAAATATAGAATGTTTTCTTTAATCGAGTTTGGTGTTTTTCTTCTTTTTTTAAATTTGATATATGGTGTGGTTGGCATGGCTGTAAAGGAATAATTCACCCTCAGATACTCTGATACTGGCATCAATGTGTGAAGGGAGATATATAAAATAAGTTCTAAGTATATAAAGAGTTAAGCATTATTTTAGGAGTAGCAGTTTGTGCGTAACGACTGAGGACAGAATGTGAGGGAATTGGAAGTAGGAGGGCCTTGATTTGGCATTGTTTTGTCAAAGTATACAGCGTAATATTCCAGGTCAAAGGTCACACACACACACACACACACACACACACACACACACACTGCTGCTGAGTCTTTTGAGCACTCTCAAGGCCGATAATAAGGACCTCTGTTTAGTTTGAAAAATTTCTTAGATGAACACGGGATGTGAAAACATTTGACTGGTTGCTGCTGGTACGTTTCCTTTTAACAGTGCGCAACATTTATACATTTCCATGTGGGAAGTTTAAATGAACGACACTTGTGTCTGTCTTGTCTGTAACAGTTTGACAACTGAACGGGATTGATTGTATCGATTAGTTAGAACACGGGAAAAATAAATTGTCTGGAAATGTAAAGCACATTTACAATATTAGAGCATTTAGGGGTAGATTTTTCTTTGGTAATATGATTTCCATCAAGCATTAATAGCACTGCATGCATGTTACTGCTAACTACTTTTACTATGCAACAAATTCTTTAACATACTTACATTTGGCAACTGAAGGATATGGGTTTATATTTTTTATTCAAAGCCAGAGGAGATATGCAATGACTGGTTATAAAGTTTGTTGAGAGATACAGTCTGTTCTGTCTAGACCCTACACTGACAAACGTTTTTAACCGTATGAAAAGGGTGCCTTCCATGGTTCTATGTAGGAGCAAAAGCCCTGCAGTAAGTGGTCTTCGTCTTTTTGCAGACTGCAGTGTTACAGGAAT